>NW_028280785.1:620000-920000 GCF_059751285.1 Brachycentrus maculatus
AGCCTATTAAGGTAAGAATATAGAGACCTGGACATTAACAGGACTTATGACATCGGCTGGTTGAAGTGTCACTTTATATATTCAAATTTTAAGAAACGTGATTATCGATTAGCGATTAACGTGAATGGAGAATATCACACATTGTATTTGAAGTGTTTATTGGTAGATTTATTTATTTATTTATTATTTTTTTCTCCACAAAGGTGAAGTAGAATATTTACCTGTCGTAGGCTAGTTTAAGTGATCAAGTTATACACGGGTAATATTCACCCAAAAATTTAAGACATATGGTTGTCAATCATGGGTAGAATGGTGCATAAAACATGTTTATAAAGTGATCACTTGAAACAGCCAAAGACAAATTTTAATTCTTGGAAATACCCAGACATTCATATTCTCACCTTAATAGGCTGTTTTAATTAAGATCTTGATATAAATATTGTGACTGTATATAAATCTATGATTTACCGTTTTATAAAAGAAACATAGATTTGTATTTTATATATTTTTTATTCCCGCAGAAACAAGAAGTATATTACTTTTATGTAAGTATTGTACACAAAAGCTTCGGTTTTATTATCAGTATTTTTCTGTAATATTTTTATAAGCAACCCAAATTTTTAGTTTGCATAATTTGTTGATTTTGGTTCCCTCGTTAAAGATAATATCCATTTTTTCTATCGGGTTATTTGTTAAGACTTGTTTACAAGAACGAGGAAGAAAATTTACATTTAGTATGTGCTGTACATGTGCATACATTATACACACAAATGTTGCTTGAGTACAAATTCATGTATGACCCATGCGACTTGCTCAAAGTCTGTAGTTAATCTGGTTGCATAATGCTGTTCCATATTTAATATTTATGTCTTTAATTTAATATTCCGGCGGATGGTTCTTCTTCATTAAATATCACAAATAGCTGAGAGCTGAGTGGTGACTTCCAAAACGGATGTGTCTGACACGAACAAGTTGTGAACACGTCGCCTTACCATGTAATAAGAAAGTATGTACATATATTTACCAAAATACGTGCATCATTTGATGAAATGCTAATATATTTCCAGATTTAAGGATTTTTTTATGTGTTAAAGTTTTTTTACGAATTTTTGCAACTGCATAAATACTCGTAACTAACGTAAATAAATAACGTAAATAATTTCTTAAAAATCAAATATCTCTGTAATAAAATAAAAACAATTCCAAAAAACGTTATTTAAAAATCTATATGGTTGTTATTTTATTATATAAAATGCATTTCCACCCAGATGTGCCAGTAGTTCATTTTAATCTTATCAAATAAATCTGATTTTAAAATATGTATAAAAAAGTTGTTTTATTAATAATACAATTCTCATACATTTTATATGGCACGGTGGACATCATTTGAGTCATTTCAAACCGTCAATGGTAAAGTGAACCCAACATTTTTTGCACTCCATATCAACAACTCGATTTGGCTGAAAACGATACTCATTGGGATATGACAATCGATGAAGTAATTGTTTCTGCAACTCTAAAAAAGACAAGATATATTAAAAAGACCAAAAAAAAGCACCACAAATATCATGTTTAAAGTAATAACCAATTCATTAAGTATACTCGTACATTTTTGGTGTCAAAACAGATATTGTTCAAAAGTGTTTGAATTGAGGTTAATTTTTTATTATATCTGGGTGTTAACAGGTAAAAAATATTTTTCAGTGCGTGCGTCTTCATATATATGCAAAACAGGTATGACTATTCAAATAAGGGTCTTTATTGATTTCAGAGGAGACAAACATAACGACCTACGGAAGTATGTACAATGTATCAAAACTTGTATGAAATCGGTGAACTTACGGGATACCCGCATTGTATGTACAATACTTTATGACCACATGTCCTTTGACTTGATATTCTCAAACATATAAACAAAGAGCTTCCATTTCAAATAGATAATTAAATAAAGCAACATTTCCTGCCTATGGTATTTGGAAATTATGAAATTTAAAAAAAAATTGTTTTAAAAAAGTGTTTTTATTGCTATAATATATTTAATATACATTATTGCAATATTAATACGCCTTTTTCAAAAATAAATTAAATAAAACTATATGGAAACCTTTACCTCTAAATTTTGTATTTAATTGTGCCGTTGGCATGTAATATTTATTTATGGCTAAGAATCTACAGCGCTGATTTGATCTACGCTTGTCGCTTTAAAAATAATTATTTTCAGTTCTCAAAGGTGTCTATTTTCTCTCCAAACAATCCCTAAAACAGAAACATGGCGAGTTGTAAAAAAATAATGAAGTGAAACTAATCGTAGTACTACGATTGGTGATTAATGAATCGACGCCAATATCGATTTCAATCCACCCCCCATTGGCTGACTTTATAAGAATGCTGGTGAATAATTATCTCGCTAACCCTCGCGAAGCATCTCCATGAATATCGAGCAGAATCACAATAAAACAATAATACCCCAGGAAACGTACCGAGAGTCCTGTTGACTCTGCTAATGCGAAATAGTGATTGTTTTCCCTTAACAAAAGCGCCACCTACTTGTATACTACAGCGAGGGTAGGAGGTAGCATTAATCCCGCAAGACTCGAGAGCCTTTAATTCCACTTGTAAGTGAAGAAATTTTACTTTAGTTAAAATGTATTTAAGTGACGGTATCCTAAGCCGAGCCAAGATGGAGAGGAGGGCGGGAGATGGTTGAAGCGAGATACAAAATATGAATCCCTCGATGTAAAATGTGTAAGCGTGTCGGATTTGCCGACATTTCAAATTTCATCCCTAAGCCATTCCAATAGGCATAATGTTTACTCCTTTATAATAACTTTTTGTCGTTTATTGTTCAAACATCTTAATTTTTAGGGTTTAAAGAAAAACTCATTAAGACCGTTTTGTTAGTCCCGAGATTAAGGGATTCCGTATATTTTTGGGAATCAAAAAGCTATTTTTCCATTAAAAATAATTAACTTTAAACAAGATTTTAAAATAAAAATTATATATTTTTTAAATGCAAATATTTTTTATTTTCATTTATTTTAACAAAACAAATATTGTGTATACAGCGACCATTTAAACTAGCCCATGATAACTCGTATACACTCTAAATACCCAGACTTATTATACATATTCTTTTTCATCTGCATGTATTTAAATATCAATATGAATATGTTATTCCTAAGCGGAAACAAACCCAGATTTTTTTAAACAAAGATTTGGAAACACTCAAAACATCGAGAAGAATACTAATTTGAGTAAAATATTGTAATTATCTCCCTTTCTCCAAAACGGTAAGCAAGAACTCTAATCTCGAGTCAGCCATTTCATCTTCGTTATATAATTTAATAAAAGTTTTTCATAAACATTCCGACACCTTTGGGGTGGAAACGAACATAAACTTATTTAGTCCTCTGGCAGTAGCAAAAATTCCTCTTTCTACTTCACTTTGGTATTATCTGAGAGAAACTTTGGTACGAACTACCCTCCTCCCAGTTATCTCTTTAGCGACAGGTGTTTCTGATTGCCAGAACGAGCTTTATCTAAAAACCTAGTCCAAACGTTGCTCTTCATACTCGTGTTCCGCTGAAAATCGTTGGGATTGTGTAGATTGCTCCTGTCTCTGTCTAAACCCGCATCGTGAATACGGAGAGACGTAAATTGTGTAGCAAAGACAAATAAGAGGGAGGTTATAACATTCGGCAATCATAATTAGTGTCTTGTTAGATTTCTGTAAATCAAAATGATTTTATTTATTTTTATATTATTTTTTACATTTCATCAAAGATGATGAAGAATATGGAAGTCTGGGCATTTACGGGGCTGACGACCGTCATAGGCTGGTTTAAGTGATAAATTAATTTATGTATTAATTTATCACTTAAAATTAATTTTCTTTAAACTTCCTTGCTCAAAACTTCCTTCTCTTGCTCAAAACTTCCGTTTTTGTTTCGATAATATAGTTTTTCTTCGAAATAATTATATGGTTTTGAAAAGAAAATATTTATTGAAAGGTTAATGAGTTTAAAAAAATGAAAATAAAAATTGGCCACATTCCAATATATACTCTTAAAAACAATATACTGTTTTAAAAAATCGCATATCTACAACACGTGAGGCTTCTCCCGCAGCCGGTCGCGTATGACTTTGTTTATTTGAGAGTACAACCTTGAAAGCGATTTAGTTAGTGATGCCATGTTCTTCTCATGCCTCTATAAAGTCTCTATAAATCAAGCTCGCCTCTTTTACACCGGGCTCAGGTTCACCCAGAACGTCCACAACTGATAATTTGCCGGAATTTTTCGTCTGAACTTCGGGACGCAGCCTGAATTGGAAGGATGCAAAGGGCTGGCCGCCTACAAAAGAGATTGGAGACAGTTTGTGAACTCCATATGCTCCGGATATGGATGAATGATTAGTATAACAAAATATTCACTCGAATTTCACAGTCGAGGAAATAGTCACATTTTTTTAACTTCATACACCGGATTTCAACCTCCAAGGGAGATTTATCGATATTTACATTAAACATATATTAATATCTTTATAGTTCTCTCTTAGAGACACTAAATATACATTTATTTAAAAAAAAATACTATATTTGATACGTAATACGTAAGTTTAGGATTAACCATAATGTCAGAAATACAAAAATCATTCACAATTGAAAGAATTGTATAAAAATGTTTTATACATTGACAAAATAATTTAATTGGCTAGTATAAACTATTGCTTTACAAAATATCTACCAATTTATTCACCTATTGTACGCATGTATGTTACAATAAACTAGGAATAAGTAATGTCAGGTTCAAAATTAATACTATAAGAAACATTTCCATGTTTACATTATCAAATATAACATATTTCCTACGATAAAACAGAATGTAATTCAATATGGCGACGCAATCATAATTGTCTTTACTAGATAACGTAATTAATTCCAACCTTTCTATAAGTATTACTGTCTCAGTTAATTGATTTAGGAGGAAGCCCGATGTTAGGTAAATAGACAAAGACAAGATTATGTTTTGTAGAGCTTAGCACTGAGCTTTCCTGGTAGAAACTTCATAACATGCAGTAAGTTTGTTGTTACCAGAATTCGATAAACTGAAACAACAAAGTTCTTCTATAAGTTAATTTTCTGTACTTATGATATTAAGATGAAATCAAATTCAAAATAATAACCATTTCATTTATTTTGAGGAGCTTTAGAAGTTACTACCTTATTTAACAAATAAATAAAACTAATGTTTCTCACACAATTATTTATTGCCAATCATTTCGACTTCGCTTAAAAATATTTCACAAACCTGATAATGTCAAGTTTTTCTCGGTCTTCCTCTACTCTTTTTCCAACTACATTCGCCCCATAATTTTTTTTACCATTATTTCTTCACTCATTCGTTCTACATATCCAAACCATCTCAAAATACCTATTGAAGTTTCATAGTTTGTAGTAATTTTCACAGTTTCTAGTAATGTAAATCTTATATCAAAAATTGATTTAAATAATACATAATTATAAATTTAATTGTACGTACAATAAATATCTGACTAAGTGGCAGGGCGTTTTGTGTTTTTAACAAACCATAGAGTTATATGTTTCATTAATTGATTCGGCAGTCACTTTGTGGAAAAATCTACCCATTTTTAATAAAATTAAAATAAGTAAATACCACTATTTCTTAAAATCTATTGTTACAAATGTTTCGATGCATGCGGTGTTGAAAATTATGCAGAATGCTCGAAACAAGAATCACAAAATATAAATAAGAAATAGTTGTATTTACCAAGTAAAACATAAATTAAAAATCAAGTTATATGATTTGAACTATGTGCAATAGATCAAATATTTATTTAACATTTTCGACATGATAAATGGACATCGCTTCCTATTTATGTTAATAAATGTGCTTATTATGAATTTTAGATAAAGACGCCTACTGCTTTTTTACCTTTGTATTACAGGTAAAATTTACCGGTCTGTAAATATTTACCTATAAGTAATCAATGAATTCGTGCGACCCATCTGTTGGTTTTTCGTCACGGAGTGAATGTTTACACAGCAGGTGTATGGAAATGAATATTTCTGTCTTACCCTAGTGCAGTTAAGAGAGAAACGTTAAAAGGTGTGTCTTCGTTTAAGGGAATGATCTTGCGCCGTTTGATTTTTTCTCACCCTTTTTAAATAACTGTCAAAATTGAATGCGTCTTACTTGGAGGGTGGGGATGAGATGATTACCCTTAGAGCTTGGCGCGTGCGCTCTGTAGCAGGTGACTTTAGGGTTGGTACTAATAAAATACCGCCGCACAACTGTGTGTACAAAAATACACTTCTGTATAATTAATTACGGACATTTGTCTACTAAATTACGCTTATTTTTTTATTTATTTAATACAACGTTGTTTGGTTATGGCAATGATATTGTTGGGGGTAAAAGGAATATTTATGGGTAGATTTAAAAAAGAAAAGATGTAAGTTTAAGTAATATTTTTGAAGATTTAAAAAATTAATTAAATAATGACTATAAAGTCTTGATTGCTAAAAATGAACAACAGATTACCATTTTGAGTTTTTTTATATTATGAGCATAATGCGAAAAGTGATGACGTCAATTAATGTTTTTTTTAAATAAGCTTAAGTTTTAAACATTTAAATTTAGAGGGGTATTTGAGAAAAATTTTATTCACTTCTGTTATAAACATGATCAAATAATAATTTTTTTCCGAATATTGAAATCTTCAGATATCTTATAGATTGCTTAAGATATATGTAAGATAGTTGAGAAATATATATTGACTATCGATAATTCGATAAATACACAATACAATTTTTTTTTTATATTTGCTTACACTTTTATGAGTACGGGTATGCAACTTCGAATACCCTGGATATAGCTCTTTTTTACTCAACTTAAATTTCACCATTTCCTTACGTATTTGTTGATTTTCTTACATTACCTTGATATATAAATGAAAAAAACTTTTTTATTAAAGTTTACTAGGTAAAACATATATATCTAACTAACTAACTAACCATCACGCCGTTTCTCCGCAGTTTTCGCCTCTTCCACGTTCATGCATCACCTCACATATACAAACATCTATGTGTTTGTTTTTGTAGTAAATTACGTTCAAGCAATTTATGAAATATATTAATAAGATTTGTAATTGTGTGAGAATATGATTTCTTTTTCAAATTTATTCCGATATGACATCAATTCAATGGCATTAGAAACCACATCATTTTTACCACCCTGTTCTAAGATTTTTTTATTAAAAACGCATCTGTCATGCTACGCGGTGGGGTGAAATATTCCTGTTTTATAGGCAGCCCCTGGGGGTTTATTAAAATAATATCATTTTCGCTAAAGCGTTGACATTTTAGAAAAATATCATATTCGGTTTTGGGAAATTGAACTGGATAAAATCTACGCTGCTTCCTGCAACTCGATTTCCTTAGTTTTCAATGTGTTTCGATGAAGAAAATATGATAAAAATATGATTAAAAATATGGAACTCTCCAAGAAAATACAATCATTAAATAAATGATTTTTAATTATTTTTATTTATTTTATCATATTTTCTATAAAACTTACATAGATCATTTTGATCATTTATTTTTTTAAATGTTATGTAAATCTACCATGTAAATTTAATTGAACATTTTGACATCACAGCATAGATGAAAAAAAACATTGTGATCTGGGTACTTACAGGGCTTTCATAGTCCAGTTTAAGTGTCACTTTACACACGTGTAAGCTCTGCAAATACCCAGATATCCATATTCTTCTTCATCTATACAAAGATGCCAAAATGTGAAAACAATTCCTAAGCGTAGAAACCCAGATTTGTAATCAAGGCTTCAGAATTATCAGCGGATTTATATTATATAAGGAGATACATGAATGTGGAAGAGGCGAACATTGTTTACAAAGACAGAGTGGTGTAGGGTTCTTTTCTCTCTTCCTACCCCTGCGGAGAAGCCCCGTGATGGATAGTTAGTTATAAATAAATATACTTAGGTATATATGATACGATTATCTCAAATGGCATAATGATTATTTGAACTTTTCATCGTAACGTCATATTATGACACGATATCATTCTGCACTAAAAAACTGCACTGGTAAACTTTTGTTTATTCAAAAGTTTTGCGGAAAATGAAGATATATATGTTTCATTAATATTCATCAGGTATATTCACAAACAGTTTATACTTAGTTCTCCAGTGCAAAGTTTCCATGCAAATAAAACAAAGAAATCTGCAATCATAATGTATCTCACCGCAAAGTTTTTACCGCATCACTACTACAATACGCAGTCGAAATACTACAGTAGTAGTCTGAGTGTATTATGTGCAGATGTGTTCGTATGTAGTTTGTAAGATCCAGTACAAGTAGCATGCGGGTTGTAAGCTGTATGCTGTATGGTGGTGCGACATTATTAAAATTCGGAATAAGGGTGTCACCGCGCAGCGTCTTTGCGCATCCCTTTGGACTTTGAATATTTTATGTCATATCCTTGATATGTAGGGTTATTCCTCCATATATCCTCGTCTCCTTTTTATCTTCCATATGTTACTTGGGGATAATATAAAGTGTTTTATGCCTAGTCCAAGTATCTTATGCTGGGCCATTAAATTTTATTACTAACTGTTTCCTTTATTATATGTTCTGTAATTCAATAATTCAATGGCTCATTCCTTTCTGAATCAAAGACAAATTTGAAGGCTTACTGTCATTTAACTTTCGGAAATTATATTTTGAAACAAAAACTTAATTGCTTTTTGTGGAAAAAACCTTAAAGTAACAGTTTTGTGTATTTTTAAATGCAGTTTGCATAAAAAATTCAACAAATAACTTTATTTTGAGATTGAAGTAATTTTACCAAAAAATATTAAATTTTATAAGAAAAAACTATTTAAATAATTTATTTGTTGATAAATAATATTGTTATTGTAACCTCAAAACAAAAAGTAATTGTCGGAAAATATTTTTTGCCAAAATTAAAAATATTAGTTTAAAGTTAATAAAAATATTATTATAATTTTAATAAAAATTTTAAAGTCTCATATTCTAATCATTCTAAAATTAAACAATACTTTTGACAAAGAGTAATAATATTGATGAGATCAGTTACAAAATAAAAATAAATTCAAGGGCTTCCCCTAAAAAAACACTGTTCAAAATTTTACAACATTTTTAGTGTGTGTTTAAAATTATTAATTTTTCAGTAGTATTTTCGTTACAAAACTCCTTTATCTAAAATACCCCGAGAGGCCAATGTATCTACACGCAAATAAAGCTTTGAAACCTCTATGAGAGTGGGAGCTCAAATATTTAAAATGCTTTTTAATATACGAGTTTCGCTTTTTTCTTAAAATGTAAAAATTACATGGCATCGCATCTTTATATAAGTCTGATATTTTTATGGTGATATTTAACTAATTCAGTTATTCACAAATAAAAACAGTTTTTTGCAATATAACGACAAAATTGAAGATAAAAATAAAGAGCTTCCCCATTTTTTCATGGTTAACGTTGATATGCTTTACTCGGACCGCTGGAGTTGGTGTGTTTTTGACATTGAGCATTATCTATCATACCGTTTAAACAGCATTAGGGCAAAATAGGGTTCGTGGAGGGTCTATTTATCAAGCCTGACCTGATATAAACTCCCTTATTATTGACGGTGCCCTTAAGATGACAGCCTCATTTGGCTCATCTTGAACTTGAGATGGAATTATTCCGACATATTACGAGGGTCCTACAATGAATATCGGGAAAATATCCTGATATTATCTTGTCTTGGTTATAATCAATGTCGATAATTTATATTTAATTATATCGAAATAAGCCTTCGGATATCACCTATGAGGAAGTGTATTTAATTATAGTATCGTATAATAAAACAATTATAAACGAATATACGGAATTAATAATGGATAATTAAAACACATCACAAAAGTTAAGATGTCCCTCCGAAAAACATAGAAAAAAAGGTTTTTACTCGATGATGGTATTTTGCACGAAGAATGAAAAAGAAAACATTTATTCAGTTTAATATACACACATTTTTTCAATATGTTCATGTTAACATTTAAATGGTCAAAAAGGTTGTATTAAAAACAAATTTATTAAAATTTTAATGAACGATATCGATAATTAATTCTGTTAAAACGTAAGTTTCAAAAAAATGAATATTTTAACATTTTGATGTGGTAATAGAATTAACTTTAAACGGCACATTCGTTGTTGTGAATATTGATGATTACTTTCTTTGTCATTCTTTTATGCGTCACTGAAACAAACTCAAATGAATATCAAATAGGGATACATCAATCCTTAGAAATCAGTACCTAGTTGTATTTCAACTATAATTAACTCTTATCACTGAACTGAACTGAATATGCCAAAAACAAAATTTTAAAATATATTTCTCAAAAATATTAACTTCGAAAAATAGTCTAAATTTGTAAATAAAACATCAAGAATATAATAAAAACAAACGGTTTTGACACGGAGTCAATATATCAACGAGATTACGGACTCTAACCCTTCTTTTAAAGTCCCGATTCGATTACACCAGGCCGATATTAATTAGACATAAACGATGGTGACATTATAAAAAGGTCATCCGCGATCTTCCACGGCTAGGGGGATGAAACGGATCGGAGGAGTTCGGGTATTTCCGGCTTTCCCCGTGCTACATCGGACGGCGCTGTGTTAAATTGGACGTTAATATTACAGCGGTGCGTCCATTTATGACACCGTTAGGAGAAAGGGCTCCATCTAAAAGGGTTACTAATGTAGACGAGAGTTGGCGTTACTAAATTTATTACCGGAGGGTTGTTATAAATACTTTTTTTTTATTCTTTATGACTCTCAAATGATTCAGACCGAACGTAAATATAATAAATGATGTGTTATAGATGTTCGAATGGTGAAATATGGAAAAAAATGAGAGATTGAGAAAAAATTAAGAAGAATGTTTTGAGAAGGTTTCGACAAATAACAAATTACATTTTGAAAGTAAACAATGTAGGCATAAACGAATGCATTATTTATTTTTTTGTTTATTAAACACATTGTTAGCTTTGTGGTATAGTAATATAACACTCTTCTTATCTTTCATCGTTCACTTTGTTTAGATAATCTAGAAAATTTAGAAATAAGCAAAGCAATTAATAAAGACTTACCCATAATAAATAACCAATTAAATTAAACTTCAAATCCATTTTTAAAAATATTCCCATCGCGATTCATTCGTCTCATATCTCTCTAATTAATTTTTTTTTATAAATTTCACACCGTAATAACTTTATTTTTATGACCTGTTGATGGAATGAATATTCTGAAACCGGTAGTTATGAATTAGTGTTTAAAATTAAAGTTGTATCACACAATGTGAACGATGAATGAAAAGGAAATTTTTAATGTAATCTGATTGGTTTGGACGCTGGTCTTTTATTTATAATAACGGAGTAACAGAACATTTTGTGAAATTTCTCATCTAAAAGATACAACGTTTACTACAGAGTTAAGAAACTTATATGTTTACTCTGGCAATGTAGTAAAAATACATTTTCAAAATTAAAATTGCCCTGATTTCCCATTCGTTTCCTAACGAGATAAAATATTAATGAAGTTTTAAACGCGTAAATGAAGATAAGTGTTCTGTTTGTTGGAGTTTGCTACAAAATTTAAAAATTAGTCTTCAGTTTTCAGCATACAGCAGAAGCAGAAAGCTTACATTCCCGAAAATTGAAATTGTCAGAAATCATTTTATAAAACATTCATAGAATTGCCAGCCGAAGATATTACAAGGGTGCGGACGTCTTTCGTCCAGTGATAAATTACAACCCTTGAATCGTACAACGAATCCCAACCCCAGTCAAATTCTACCTCACGAGAGCTTATTCCGAACACGTGTTTTGGCTATTCCCACGTTAATATCGTCTTTCGTTACAAAACAGGGTTTTCAGAAAAGAGGTGATAGAAAATATGATCAAATATTTCGTTTACGGTTAGGTTTTAAAAAAATTGTCGATCACGGAAAATTAACACTTACATTAATTTATTTATAGAATATTTTATAAAGCGTTTAATTTGTAGAACTCCATTTAAATTTACACAAAATGTTAAATCAAACATTGATTTTTTGAGTCTCGAACGTTGTATTTTATTGTTTAAAAAAACACATAAAACATTCATTTGAAAATGCCATAACTAGGCGAAATAATTGTGACAAAATTTAAAATTTATGTGTTTTTTTAACAATAAAATACAACATAATAGACTCAAGAAATCAGTGTTTGATTTACGATTTAAAACATAAACTTACATTAATATTTTTAAGTTAACTCTTCATCAAAAACCACGTAATAAAATATATTACTATTCAATTTCATTTATCCTTGAATAATTTCAGTTCAAAATATTTTTTTTTTATGTAAAATAAGTTTTGACCACCCACAATTGAATTTTTTGTATCTGTCACGATTCTGAATGATGTCCTAGTAAAACAAAGAGCGTCTGAACAGAATTTTACATCATAAAAATAAAAGGAACTAACGTGGATTATCTCTAAAGTTAATGTAATATATAAAACAAAACAAGAAAAAAACTCTTGATTTCGATTATACATTTTCCACTTTCATATCTACTGAAATATTTACGCAAAGTATCATTGTGGAGGTATTTTTTTCGTTTTGTAATCATATTAATAATAATAAAATATGATTGAAAAATATAATTCGTGATTTTAAGAACTTTTTTATTCGTGAAAGAACAGTTTTATTGTGGATAAGAAGTTTTGTGTACAAAAAGTCTACTTTTTCTACTTTCGTTACTAATTGTCGGTATTTCTCAAGAACTTTTCCATTAAATGGATTTGTTTTAAACGGTATGGCTTTTGCATTTTCTAACTACTTAAGGTTTTCGATAGTATTCAACGAAAAATAGATTTCGTGCACAATTTCAATACAAAGTATTTAAGTCAATTTTGTATTAGAAAGATTAAACAAATTCCCTGTGATTAGTCGTAAGCCTTGTAAATTTCATATTTTGTTGGATATCAATCAATAAAGGTGAAGTTATATAAAATATCTTGGGTAAAAAATCTTTATAATAAATATATTGTTGGGTATCAATCAATATATGTGAATGTTATTATCAGAATAAGGATGAGGGTGTTTCTTTCATATACGTACCTACAAAATTCGGTTTCTAACCGCGTACCCTGCAGTTTGCAGTGCATTCAACCATCGTGCTAATGAATTTATGGGGAATTATTTATAGGGACGCTAGTGGAATCAAATGCTGTATTTTATGCTTTATGTGCATGCTTTAATGCATTATACGCCAATCCTTGAATAAAGAAGAATTTTCGCTTTTTAGAAAGTATGTATTTTTACATTGAATAATAAATTAACAAAGAGATAATATTAATATTCAACATGTAAATCTATCAGGTAAAATTACAAATTTTCCACATATTTTTTTGTGTGATAACATATACCTTTATAGCAGGGAACCCAGCCGTTAGACTTTGTATCGGAAAGCAGATAACGAGAATTGAATGCTTCGAAAACAGAGATTACAACACAATCCCCATTAAAAGTTATTTTTGTTTCCTTTATTTGGAATTCCCTGCAAAAATGGCGTATAGAAGTATCAGGAATAAAAGAGGAAAAAGAGGTATTCGTTTAACGACAATCGCATTTTTCTATACACTAGGAGTTGTAGGCTCATGCTAACACTGAGACTTTCGGATGCGTCTAGAATAATAAGTCCTCTCCGCCCTTCTGTTACCCTGTTACTCTCGCGGGATTGAATGCCCCTCTAACAAAGTAACTTTATTTGAATGCCTTCATTTAGGCTTTACGCCGAACGGCAAATAGAAGGGAAAAAACACTAAAAGTTTTAAGCCTTTCCAAGATCCTACTGATAAGAAGTTATGATGGAAGTTTTATATTGAGATTGTTTCGGTTAGTCCAAAAGTGTTAGGCAATTAAGAACTGGTAATTTTTCTTTAAACTTTGGACGTGCTTCTTAAAGTTTTCCCGTTTTAAAATGAATAAAAATTTATTACGAAAAACACTGAATTAGATTCATAGATAAAAAATATGTACTTTCGTATTCTGTTCTCATTCTGAAATCTTTACTGCCTTTAAATTGAATTAGTTTGATTCGCATAAAAATAAAAGTTTCATTGTTGACAAGCACTAAAGCTTTCACTTGGAAACGAATGCAAAAGGCATTCTCCGATTCAAAAACAAATTAAATGGCGCTCTTTGTACCTCCGATCGCCTTTACCCTGTCGGTCGGGTGGCATCAAAGCTTTTGTGTCAAAAGCACCGGTATCGATCGTTAAGCGAGCCGTTGAACGATACGCAGAGAATGATTGAATATTTGGATATAATTTAATGAGTTAAATAATTTAAAAAAAAAATAAACATCGTATAAATTCGCGTATTATATTATATTTAAAATTAATAAATATATATTTCAAATCATTTATTTCAGTAAAAAAAGATTTAAGGAAAATAATAAAGGTAAGAAATATTACCATATTACTTGATTCGGCATTAACTTTGTGACAAGCCGTGAATTTACTAGAAATTATTATAAGAATTTGCGAATCACATAAAATAAACTAACCACTCACTAGACTCACATATCAAATTATTACACAGTAAAATTTTTACACTGTTACAAAAAAAGGTCAAGTTATTAACAATTTTAAAAATTTTGAAATACATAAATATGAATTCTGATGAAACGTTTATTAATTATATGATTTTCCGAAATACGTCGCCATTATTATCTATGTTTCCTTTTACAAATATTCCCGTTCCTAACCCCTCCCCCCCTCTATTATTTATTTATTAACTTATCAACCCTTTTACATACGTGAATTTTTTTATCGTTAGTTTTAGTAATCACCTGTCAATGAAAACAACTGTAGTTTCCGAAACTTGTCGTGTGTAATGATTATTTTTGAAAAATAATCAAGATAAGGTATTTTTTACCCCTGGTGACTTGGAAGCGACAAAATAAAATACTATTTGGGCGGAATCGAGTGGAGGCAGTAAGCGAATTTGCTCAATAACGATTGTCGCCTCTCGCAATAACGGCCGTTGTCCGTTACAGGTCGACGATAACGACATAAGACGCTTTACGTTAAGTTTCACCAGTTACCTTCACCACGAAAAAGGATCTATTGGCAATTTTAGACGAAGAGGGGGTTAAAAATTGAATCGCAGAAGGCCATTATTAACTTGAAACCCTGAGAAGTTTCATAATTGAGAAAACTTGTTGGCGTAAAACAAAAACGTATAGGATAAGTAAACAAAGTTGAGGTCCATGAATAGTAAATGTATCGAAGTTTGGTGATACTCGATAACATTTTACTATTTTTTTCCATTTTGAAATATGAATAAATAATACGCTAGATATTATGATTATTTTTTGACATCTCATCAAAGATGAAGAAGAATATGGAAGTCTGGGCATTTACCGGGCTTACGACCGTCATAGGCTGGTTTGAGTGATCACTTTACACACGTGTAACATTCACCAATTCTACCCATTATTGACAACCACACTACTCAAATTCTTGGAAGTTCTATATATATGAACCAATTTAGAAACCTTGTTCATGAATCACTAAAACTTCACTAGAGACATCTATTGGTGAGATGTAAAGAAGCTTTTTATTAAGCAGAAACTCTTATATTAGTATGTGAGATCCGAATCCCGGATTATAATCACACACATGAGAAACGCCAGAAAATACCATTTTCATTTTTATTATTAAGCTTATAATTTGACCAGATAATTTATTTACAACATTTTGAGTGTGTCCAAATACTTGTTCACAAAATCTGGATTATCTCCAATTACAGGAGTTATTTTCATATTATTTTTTGACATCTCATCAAAGATGAAGAAGAATATGGAAGTCTGGGCATTTACCGGGCTTACGACCGTCATAGGCTGGTTTGAGTGATCACTTTACACACGTGTAACATTCACCAATTCTACCCATTATTGACAACCACACTACTCAAATTCTTGGAAGTTCTATATATATGAACCAATTTAGAAACCTTGTTCATGAATCACTAAAACTTCACTAGAGACATCTATTGGTGAGATGTAAAGAAGCTTTTTATTAAGCAGAAACTCTTATATTAGTATGTGAGATCCGAATCCCGGATTATAATCACACACATGAGAAACGCCAGAAAATACCATTTTCATTTTTATTATTAAGCTTATAATTTGACCAGATAATTTATTTACAACATTTTGAGTGTGTCCAAATACTTGTTCACAAAATCTGGATTATCTCCAATTACAGGAGTTATTTTCATATTATTTTTTGACATCTCATCAAAGATGAAGAAGAATATGGAAGTCTGGGCATTTACCGGGCTTACGACCGTCATAGGCTGGTTTGAGTGATCACTTTACACACGTGTAACATTCACCAATTCTACCCATTATTGACAACCACACTACTCAAATTCTTGGAAGTTCTATATATATGAACCAATTTAGAAACCTTGTTCATGAATCACTAAAACTTCACTAGAGACATCTATTGGTGAGATGTAAAGAAGCTTTTTATTAAGCAGAAACTCTTATATTAGTATGTGAGATCCGAATCCCGGATTATAATCACACACATGAGAAACGCCAGAAAATAAGATGTGATCTCACATACTAATATAAGAGTTTCTGCTTAATAAAAAGCTTCTTTACATCTCACCAATAGATGTCTCTAGTGAAGTTTTAGTGATTCATGAACAAGGTTTCTAAATTGGTTCATATATATAGAACTTCCAAGAATTTGAGTAGTGTGGTTGTCAATAATGGGTAGAATTGGTGAATGTTACACGTGTGTAAAGTGATCACTCAAACCAGCCTATGACGGTCGTAAGCCCGGTAAATGCCCAGACTTCCATATTCTTCTTCATCTTTGATGAGATGTCAAAAAATAATATGAAAATAACTCCTGTAATTGGAGATAATCCAGATTTTGTGAACAAGTATTTGGACACACTCAAAATGTTGTAGATATTATGATCATTTCAAAATATTTTTTCTTAAATACTTGAGCTCAAAAAAGTTGAAAACCCATGGATAAATGATGTATGCAATGTAAAAAATGTTATGTTTTATGTGACAAATTACAATGTGTACATACAATAGGTAATAAGTTAGGTGTAACAATGAAGATACAAAGTTTTTAAAATTCATAATATTCAAGAATGGTTTATACGCGGAGCATTTTATATATGAACTTTACTATTTTTGCTACTTAAATGTTCTTCGAAAGGGTTAAAATATTTCATTATTTTTTCTAACACATCCACAAAATTTTTGTATCCATAAAATTTTTAATAAAATGTTGTAAATTCCAAACGGTATAGGTAAATAATTTTAAAACGAATGTAACGCTCGAGTTATCCAAATTGAGATGAATGAAAACGATGAAACGAGTTTGATTTAGTTTCCAGTTATGGTGTGATAAGCTTAAAGGGACATGACGCCATGGTTCTTGAGTCACATCTTTTGAGTTTAAAAAACCACGAAATTCAATCGTGGATTTCATCACTGCACCATCGTGAGAATTTAAAAACAATCGTAAATAAAGTACAAAAATAAATAACCTTGGAAACCCGACTGTCAAATGACTCCATTGAAATTTTGTCTTACCTTATCGCCAATTAATTATTCATGGAAATAGAATAACAATCGTTGTCTTACCTGCAAAAAAAAAGAAATAAAAAATATTAATACATTGAAATAACTTAATCATTCACGATCACTGATTAAAGTTAACGAATTTTTGTGTTAAAAACTGTGTTTAAAAATGGAATAACCCGGAAAATCTCTATTTTTAGAGGCTTGTCTGCGGGTAAAATAGTCAGGATAGGGAAAACAAATGTGAAAAATACATCACGAAATCCAGATCAACAGAAAATAAATCTTTCTTGAATTCATTTTGCAATTGGCGGAATTGGTTTAATTTCTCTTGTTGGTCTTTGGGATTACCAAAAAAACATATAATCTTTGCCAAGTTCTTATTTGAGATTCTGTTTTCTAGACGAATTAAGTTGAATTTTTGTCGGTATTAATTTACGCACATTTTATTACATTTCTTTTTCATTGCTACGTAGATTTTGAGAGAAAGCTTTTGTTTTAAGAGTCTTAGAATGATTCAAAGAAAATACTCTCCCGCTCCGTGGTTGTGAACATTTACGGATCAAGTTGCCTCGTAATCGGATAGAAAAGGTTTATCCTTAAAATAAAACACCTAGAGAAGATTTACCTAAAAAGAGGTCTCTGTATAAATAAATCTTGCATTATAAATTTAACACGACGAGAAAATTCACTTAAATAATTACTCTACATACAATAGAAATAAACTTTTAAAAATAAAAACTGTTTTCTTCTCCTTCCTTGGAAAAAAAGTACCATTAAAAAAAAGTGGTTAAAAACGAAGTTGTTTTATTTTACAAAGTTAATAAAATGTGCCACAAAGTATCTACGCAAAACATTCAAGAAACAATAGAAATAGGTAAATATACTGTTAACGAGTTTTTTTATGGTAGTATACAAATATTTAAATTCTTAACTATTTTCAATTGAGCCCAAGCGTATTGTGACAAACATATAAGACACGAGGTGGCTTGGTGAAAAATCTGTGTAAAAAATGTTATTTTCTTTTAGAAAACACTACTTCAGGTTTATTTATATTTCCTAACAAATTACATCTCATTAATTGATTTGGCAATCACTTTATGATAATATGGTCAGTTTATGATTATATTTATCCATTTTTAATGAAGTTTTACATAGTTAATATAACTTTAAAAAATCTATTATGACACGTATTTATAAAATTATTATTTTAAATCACGGTTTACATATAATTAACAATGCACAGTATTTCAATTGATTTTAAGGAATAGAGGTAGTTATCATTTTTCCTTTAAATTATTGTTTTATCTTTATTTTTCATTTTTTCTCGTATCAAGTACCAAGCGTTTTTTATTCGTTGAAGTACTTCCTTATGGATTTTTGGTTTACTCGTGGAACGGATCAATACGTTAGACATTAGATCATTAATTGATAATCCTACTTGTCGGTAAGGTAGCGGATAGAGTATGGTATCGGAAAAGCTCCCCCCAATACGTGTTTTGTCGCATTAATAATTTTCCGCTTTAGGAAACAGGAAGACAGTAACTAAAAGACGTAATCTTTGTAATATATAAAACAATACAAAGATTACATAATATAATGTGAAACATTATACGCCATCATATGATAAATGGGAAAAAAAGAAAAAGAAAATACTCAATAATGAAAAAAACAACATAATAAGAAATCACAATATTTTGATCGTGTTCATATTTATTTCGCACTCTTATTTGAAGAAGATCTTCTTCATTCATGTTGAGATATCAATAAAAATGATAAAAATAATGCTTTAAGTGGAGCAGAAATTTGAAAAAAATATGGACATAATAAAAATATTGTGAATTTAAAAAAAATCTGAAATTAAATTTGTGCCTACATCCACCTAGCAGTTATTTTCCGTTCTAACAAAACATCATGTAAATATTTGAAAATTGTTTACGCATTTTAATTTGATAACACTTTTCATTAGTAATTAAAAATAATTAGGTCACAATTTATTTAAATAATGTATAAAGTTGATTTTCATATTATTTATCGCGAAATTAATTACAATGTAACATTTATGATTACAATGAAATGAATTTTTAAATGGTTTAAAAGGTTTAGTTAATTTAATATAAAGTTAATTTAATAAGTATTTACGTTTTATATTTCATCATAAAAATATTTCTTAAAAAAATTATCTTATTAGACTTTTGACATTGAGATAAAACAATCTTAAAATAAAAAATCTTAGTTTTTTACACTCTTTATAATTATAAAGATTGTAAAAAACTCTTTATATTAAACGTAAAAAACTCTATAATATACTTATGCTTTGTAAAAATCTGAGTTTAATAAATTGATTAAAATACTTTATTCCTCAGAGGAAAGTAGTGTTTTTCAATCATAAAAAATACCATATTTCAATAAAAAGTTGATAGTAAAATGGCAGCCAAAAATAGTTAAGGCAGCAAGAAAAAGTCAAAGCTTTGAAATTGTTACTAGTACTAATAATATAAAAAATAAAGAAATGATATTAAACGTAAAGAAAGAAATAATTTATCCAAACTTTGGAGTTTTACTTACTCCTAGTACAATATGTTACAAAGTATACTATTTTGCAGGCCACAATAAGAAAAGTGATCAATCACCAAACAATGAGAGGAAAGAATGTATTCGGAAATCGACAAGGGATCCAACCCGAAAACCAAAATATTGCGATTAATAATTTATTATCTCTACAAAGTATGCTCTATTCAAAGAATTGTGGTTCTTTTCTCCAGATACATTTGGAGAAAGCCTTCGTAGTATAAAACATAGAGGAATCACAAGAACAACGTACCAAAATTTATTTGCAATACTTTTTTTGGTACCCGCAATTTTTACCGGCAACTTTACACATTGATTTTAGTTCAAAAGCTTTATCATGATAGTGTTCTTTATAATTTTATTTATTTGTTAAAAATATACGCGTTTATAAACTATAAACATACTCATATGTGTTTATAAAAAGTCTTGTCGGCGGAGTTCTTTTTACATACTTTTAATTATTTTATCGCTTCTATTATGAAATACAATGAAAAAAATGAAGATTTTATCTCGTCTAACAGCAGTTATTCAACATTAAAATAAAAAATGTAAGAGGGTGTCAGTTTTAAAAATGAAATACAATAACATATAATCATGCTTCGAGTTATAATTAATTAAAAATATATCTTCTGTGACCTTTTGATGTTAGATCACAGAAATAAACAAATTCAATCTTCGATTTTTTTAACGAGTGAACGATTTTTTGTTGTTGTAAAAATGTACTTTTCTCTTTTTTATTTGTATAAAATATAACGTCTTAATATGTTTAGTGCTTAGAATTTTCATCCATCGTGTAAGTCTTTTTTGAACTTAACAATTTTTTTTTTTAAATGTCAAATTGCAATATTTTCATACGATACAATTTTTTACGCGCGTAGATTTTTACGTACATGTAAGATAATTTTTAAATGAACAAATGGCAGAGAAAAAATTGATAAAGGAAAATGCGTCAGAAGTATTGAAAACTTCCCCCGAAGGGGCATTGTGAAGGCTGTTGGTATTGAATTGCGTTTCCTTTCTGCCCACGAAAGCTTTGCACCCCCCTTCCCCGGCCCAATTCGGAAAAACATTCCGAGTCAAAGGAATTCCTAAAGAGGGGAGAAAATGTATTTTCTTTTACTTTGAAATATGTACTGTAAGTTGTTATCAAAAAATGATTTATTCAAATGGAAATTACATTACGAACGGCTGACCAAATTAAAAGATTTACTTGAAATAATTTTCCAAAATGACAATCCAAAGTTTGCAGATATTTTTATTTGAAAAATTTATTTGCTTGATATTAATGGACTAATAGAGAAAACTAAAAAAATAATTTTAATGACAAATTAAAGATTCAATACAATTATTTTAAATTCAGGAATGAAATTGTAAAATTGTCAAAATAATTCCCTTGTTTAGTCATGTACAAGTTATTTCTATTCAAAACAATAATTTTAACTATAGGAAAAATGTACGCATGGTCTTATTTTATTAAATCTTTGACAAAAAAAATGTCGCTATATTATGTGTGATTTAGAATTATTGTTAATTTTTCAAACATTGATTATTTCACTTATATGTTAATTTTGCAATACTATCACTATCCTTTAAAGTTTGTTTTAGTACATGTATATCTGTATATTAACAAATTGCGGTTTAACTGCTCCAAGTAATATATATGTTATCAGTTGAAGATTTCAGTTAGAAACACTTTGAAAACTAAGCAAGTAACTTAGAGAAAGTTTTACTCAAAACATATTATGCCTACGATCTTATTTTATACTGGTTAATGTTATTATTTAATTGTTAATAATTCCATAACGTTTTAAAATATGTATGTATAAATAAATGCATAAATATTGGAAAGACGAAAATGTATGAAGAGACAGAGAAATGTGGCTTTCTATACTCCTCGCGTACTTCTTTGCGAGGTGGCGGTGTGATGTTTTTTTAGTTATTTTTTTTATTCTAAAAAACATATTTGAATTAATTTAGAAGGTTAGATTTTTTTAATAGTGAGGGATGCAAGCTTTTTCGGTCAGCCTGTATCAATATTATATTATATGTGGTTAATTTATTGGTAAATAATAATTAGCTTATCGGACGAGATTATTGTGAAATGGAAGCCAGACATCTGAAGTCCCAATATATCCAGTTTCTCAACAACCACAACATATCATCGTGGTTAATAGCGAAATATCAAATTATAGAGTATCTATGTATACCACAGTTAAATTATTATATTGCGAAAGTAGTAAACATGAATTTCCTAATAATAAATTTATCGTTTTTATGGCCCAAAATAGAAATCCACTAATATAATCCCTTTAGCTGTTCTTTTTTCCTTTTTATAAACAAGTGGTTTCTGATTAAAATATAAAATTAATCGGTTGTAGTGCTTCCCTTCTATTATCCTCGGTATCTGAGACAGGACTCCTAGATCCCAAGTGGGTGTCGGGGTTCTTATGTACCGGTGGCTCCTCTCCACTCCCAAATGAAAACAAGTTTACATTTTTACAGTAATTTATTATAAATAAATAAAAATTATTTTGATAAACTAACCCTAAATTTATCTAAATATAAAAAGTACAAAGAAATGCAAAACTTAAATCTAAAAACTAACCCTAAATCTGATTGTCATGATAACCTGATGATTTAAAGAACGGAATGCACAAGGATGGTACTGACTGGTGCGTGGCTGGTGTGTGGTGACGGAGAAATCTGTGTGGTGAAGTGAAGATTGGCTCCAGGATCGCCTGATCCCGGCGGTGGGACGTGGCTGGAGTGTGGTGACGGAGAAGCCTCAGTGGAGACCTGAAGTGAAGATTGAAGTGAAGAAGAAGACACGTTCACACACTGATCTTCATTTGACGCGACGTGTGGTTATACTTTTAGGTTAAGTCACTTTTTCTGTATGTCGAATTGACAACTGAATCCTCACTCCCTATCGCACTCACATAAACACCATTATTAGATTAACGCAGAGAACATCATAGTCTAAGCTTAACTCGAAGGTGCACAGTTTACAGCGTGCTTTTACCACCGCCGTCGTCACGCGCCAAAAGACGAAGGAAGAGTGGGGGGGGGGGGAAGACAACGGCCGCTTGCAGTTTTTTGAAAAAGGGATAAGTAGGAATCTGTTTTTCTTGAGACATGCGCAAAGCGCAGAATTTACGAGTATGAGTTTACGTAACAGTTTTTACACTGTTACACATCCTCCTAAGTTGTATTAAATAAAAAAGTGTATGAGTTACAGGTTATCATGGCAATTACATATTATCAGCATAATTACTAGAACACAAGTTATAAACATAAATTAACCTAAAAGCATTACAGAACAACATGACAAAGATAACGAAGATATACGAATACACAGATAAAATTAACACCAACGAAAATTGATATGGTAAACCTTCAGACGTCTCCATTGGTTAATACTCATACCTTCGAGGAGTCTCTCCTCACGACTAGTTATAAGCTGTCAAGCTATCATGTTAATAGAGGAATCTCTCCCCGCGACTGATTATCAGCTGTCAAGCTATCATGTTTACAGAGGAATCTCTCCCCGCGACTGATTATTAGCTGTCAAGCTATCATGTTGACAGAGGAATCTCTCCCCGTGACTGATTATCAGCTGTCAAGCTATCATGTTTACAGAGGAATCTCTCCCCGTGACATTTTTAACTATACAAAATAAACAACAACAACAAAAATACAAATAAGAATAAACTAAAATTAACCATATTCAAGTAAATGGGGCACGTTCACTCTGTAAAGGTCCAGTACTGATTATTTATGAAACTGCCAACTAATGCGGCTACAGTCTATTCAAGTGGTCTTTGTATCACAGGTAGGACCAGTGCAGAACGAAAACAAGGCGCCAATGTTGTGATAATATAATATTGAGGCATATAAGTATGTTAACAAATATGGCTTGTTTTAAAAATAAAATTATCCTAGATTATAGAGTGAACCGGCAAGAAGGATGTGTGATTGAGTTTTACAAACTCAATTTGAATCTAGAAGACGGGTTCCTTTTCTTTGGTTGATACTAAGGCATTTATACAATACAATTGGCCAGAGCCTAGTCAAGAAAATATTTGATAATCCAAGTTAGTTTAGCAAGAGAAAGATTGAAATTTTTCTTAGCCTACCATAAGCAGTGAATGTAACAATCCAATAGTACGCTCGGAGCATATGGAGGAAACAACAACACGATATAAAAGAAGATTATGATAATGGTTCACTCCTTGTAAGATAAATTGGTTTAATTCGGTACACATAGTTATGCACAAATATACAAAAGTTTATAAATACAACAATCTGGTGAGATGGATCAATCTAAAAGTCCACTCAAAAGAAAAAGAGAAACACAAAACAAGAAAAAATACGAAATCTTAAGTTAACAAACATTTTTTGTGAGATGGGTCAATACAATAGCCTACTCGAGAAAACAGTTTTAAATCACATTTCGAACAGAAAGGTTCGAGGTTGAGGTGAAAATTTAATATTCAACTCTGGGTATGACACATAACAATACAAGACTCAAGAAATAAGTTAAATGGTCAGTGGACTCTTTGTACAAGTGAGTTTAACAATCTAATAGTAAACTCTTAAGTATAGTCCACTGCGAGAGTATCGCGCGTATGGAAAAGGTTGAGTTGCTGACAAGAAGTGCAACTGGGAATGACAAAGACACACAAAATCAGGACGCAATGCAATCCTTATATGGTTCGGTAGTGTTAGTCTGGCCTACGCAAACCAAGGTAACGTAACGTTCTTTCCGATCGGTAAAATTAACACAGGCATACATCTCAAACGTTTCTCATACATAAATCACGCTGGGCATACAAAGGTTTCAACTCGCAGGCATCTATCATTCAGACGAAAACTTGGTCTTCAAAGAAGACGTGACCGCATGGGCCAGACAAACAAGAGAAACAACGGAAGGACAAAAGGAATAAGGATAATGTCGTTACTGGAAGTGTGTAGGCAATTATCCGAATGTATGGATTGACACTCGTGAAGAATAAATGTAACGACAAGAGCTCGGGGAACCTGGGAGCGCGACCCAAATTCAAAACCTAGGAAGTGTCAAAATTCCTGGGAAGATCATGAATCCCCTGGGGAACAGCATCTACATTATGCTCTCCGAATGGTTTATACTCTAGAGGATTTGTACCTCATGGGCAAAACAAAACCTAAAAAACCAGCCTCCTATTCCTTTTCCGGGAAGGTCACGGATCTTCGTAGCAAGGTTATTCTTGTTTCGCAATATCTTTTATGTGGAAGCGACCTAGAGGCCGACCATTGAAATCCTTTAATTGATACATCACATCAGACATTTTTTGGGAAACAATACATTTGACAAAGCGGGGGCACAGTTTGGCCGATATATACTTTGACGCATCCGACTGGATGAAGGCACGTCTCCAGACAGTTTGTCCAACCGTCAAAGCTCCTGGCCTCCGTCTCAGGTTATAGCGTGCCGCGTTCTGTTGAAAGGCTTGCAAAAGGGCACTAGATACTTCCTCGTAGATTACTTCCATCTTGCGTAGTCCCGCAGCGTATGTGGAAATGGACTCGTTTTGGTTGTCGGGATTCCGTTCATCTGTATACACATCGTGGAATGAGGCATGTGGAGCGCTTTCGAAACCATGGACCAGGAAAAACGGAGTATGGCCAGTGGCCGCGTTGACCGTGTTATTCAAACAAGAGGATATCCTGGGTAGCTGCGAACACCAGGTCCTTTGGTTGTTACCAACGAGGATGGCTAGGGCCGTAACAACATTTCGGTTGTATCTTTCAACAACATTGTTCTGAGGGTGGTAATGGGCATTGTAAAACAGATCGCGGATACCGTACGAGGAAGCGAACGCTCGGAATTCTTTGGACACGAACTGCTTTCCATTATCTAAGACAATTGTTTTAGGGACAGAATATGGTAACAGTATTTTCTCCTCGAGGATCTTGATCACCGATTTCGAGTTGGCGGTTCTCAGGGGAAATGCCCATAGAAACTTAGTAAAGTTGTCGACCACTGTCAATATGTGCATATTCCTTTGGTGGGACAGAGGCAAGGGTCCTACTAGATCAACTGAAATGGACATTAGCGGTCGCGTTAATCGTTTAGGTACTGTCATTAATCCTAGGGGCGCCTTGTTGCTAGATTTGTATTTTTTACAAGTGTCGCAAGCAGATACAAATTTTTTCACTGAATTGAGCATTCCTTTCCAATAGAATGTCTTAGAGAGGGCTTTAAAGGTTTTTTCAGAGCCCGGGTGACAGAGGTTAAGGTGAAAGTCCGATATAATGGAGATTCTTTTTTCCTCGGGCACTACTACTTTCCAAGTGAGCCCGCCAGAGGTCGATGATTCATCGTTGCCTCGTTTTGAATATCTATAAAGATGTTCATTCCTGACCATGAAATTTTTGACAGACTGAGGGTTGGTAGTACATGCTTGAAATAATTTTTGATACTTTTGGTCGATCGTGCCCTTGAACGGGGGCGGGAACGTCAGTGGGGAGACTTCGATCCGGCTGAGAGCATCAGCCAGGTTGTTTTCCGAGCCCTTCTTATATACGAAGTCAAAATTGTATTGTGATAGACGGCAGGCCCACCTGGCTAGTCTTCCACTAGGTGATGACAGATTGTCCAGGTACTTGAGGCAGCCGTGGTCACTTTGTACTGTGAAATGCGTCCCATCCACATAACTTCGGAAGTGGTGTATCGCATCTACAATGGCCAGTAGCTCACGTTCAGTAGTGCTATAAGATCTTTCCGCCGGTGACAGCTTTCGAGAAAAGTAGGCAATGACATGTTCGGTTCCGTTGGGCATTTTTTGTGACAAGAAGCCCCCGATGCTAACGCCGCTGGCGTCGCAGGTAAGTATGTATGGAACAGTATAGTCGGGTGGCTTCAGTATCGGGGCGGTGGTCATGGTAGTCTTGAGGTCGTTGAACGATTTTTCCGCTTCCGTGGTCCACACAAACGCTGATCCTTTCAGTTTAATGCTAGTTAGCCTGCAAAGGGGGGCCGCGATTTCAGCAAAGTTAGCTATGAATTTTCGGTAGTACGACGCACAGCCAAGGAAAGACTTAACTTGTTTCACGCAGGTGGGACGCGGGAATTCTAACATGACTCTAATTTTGTCGGGGTCGGTACGTATTCCCTCCCTATCAATCACGTGCCCGAGGTATTTGAGTGATTGTTTGCAAAATTCGGACTTGTTAAGTCGGATAGTTAGATTTGCCTCCTTCAGTCGTTGGTGAACTAGGCGTAGGGTCTTCATGTGCGAGTCGAACGTTGGTGAACAGATCAGGATATCGTCCAAGTAACAAAAGACGTGGTCGCCGAGATCCGAAAAGAGGCTGTCCATCAGCCTTTGCATCTGGCTTGGTATGTTGGCTAATCCAAAGGGGGTTACTTTGAAGCAAAACTGTCCTCGACCTTCCACAAAGAAAGCAGTTTTAAGTTTAGAGTCATGGGAAAGAGGCATCTGCCAAAAGCCCATGCTCAAGTCGAGTGCCGAAAGGTATTTAGTGTCACGCAAATTGCTCAAAATTGCATTGATGTTTGGAAGCCGGTAGCAGTCAGCCTTGGTTACAGAGTTCAGTTTTCTGGGGTCTAAGACAAATCTTCCCGTACCGTCCTTTTTAGGGACCATAAACACGTTGTTAAGCCATGGACTGCGGCAAGGTTCAACTACATCTAGCGTGATCATGCGGTCCAGTTCCTCAATCAGCTGGCTCCGACGCACGTGCGATTGCGGAAAGGTTCTTTGCTTAACTGGTGGGTGATCGCCGGTGTCAATTACGTGCCGCACGAGGTGAGTGCGTCCTAGGCCGACCTTTTCATAAGAAATGTCTTCAAACTGGAGTTTAATTTGATCTAGTTCTCTCGACTGGGCGAGTAAGAGGTCATTGGAGGAGACAAGACAAGAGGGGTGGGTTTCTAGGGAACCAATCTCACGGGGCGGACTGTCCTCCAGAAGATTAACTGAGGGGCTATCAGGAAATAGTAACGGGGCCAACTTAGAATTTCTAATGAATGGGACGCCTAGTATAAAGTTATCGTTAAGTGACGGGACAATAGCGAAACGCACTTGCGTTACTCGGCCATCGTAATGCAATGGTAGTATCATGTAACCTAAAACGGGATGTGGGCTACTATCCGCCGTGTGTACCATACTATCATCTGGTTGGATCTCATAGCCGAGTTCCTGGAATGTCTTGTGCAGGTGTCCGCCTAGGACATTTATTGCGGCGCCCGAGTCGATGAGGGCTCTGAACGGTATTGAGCGGATTTTAAAATGTAGAAAGGGGCGGTCGTCAGTTCCGTGGGATATCCGTAAGGTGTGGAGGTGGTAAGTCTTCTTAAAGAGCTCGACCGAGTTAAGCCAGTCTCTCCATTCCGGGGTCCGAGACACGGAAAGGGTCGTCGGGGATGACCGGCTTGCTATTCGTTTTTTGTCCAGTAACTCATTTTAGGAGGGGGTTGTGACGTATCGGGAAAGGGAGAGCGGCGGGGTTCACGCTTCTCTAGTCTGGGGGAGCGGCGAGGAGGGTTTGTTTGGCGAGAACGGTTTGATTTACGGGGACACTCTCGTGCAAAGTGTCCAGGGGCTCCACAAGAGTAGCATTTACGAATGACTTTGTCCGTGGGTGACACTGATGAAACAAAAGTGGGGTGAGGTTGACCATAAGGTCTCTGTTTCGTGGTGGTTTCTGTTTTGGGTCGGTGCAGGCCCTCAAACGCGCGACACATTTTGTCGAGGTGTATTACCGAGGTCGCAGGGGCCGCCACTAGGATAGGTGCAAAGGACACGTGGAGGCCTTTAACCAGTACCTTGATCAGCTCGGTTTCTGGTAGGCTGTTACCTCGTAGCTGAGCGTTGAGGTTGGCTGTCCTCGCGATGTACTCGCTCGAAGACTCCGAGATACCCTGTTTAGAGTTCCAAACTGAAATTTTCTTTGTAATCATGAGGTCGTCGTCCTCATACCTATAGAAAAATTGGTCCTTTAAGTCAGACCACACCGTGCAATTCTGGCAATGAGCCCTGAAAAAGGTTAATGCCGTTCCCTTTAAAAATTCCGGTAACACGGTAGGTAGATTGGCTATATCGAAACGGCGAGCCTTCGATATTTCTTCCAATCTTACGAAAAATTCGCGGACGTCACCGGAACCATCAAAATGGGGAACAGGCCACGAGGAAAAATTGGTATTGTACGGGGGTGGTGTGCGGGCGGAACGTGCAATTGGAGGGTTTCCCATGGAAGGAGGGACGATGTTTACTCGGGTCGGAGAATCATTCTCTGTTGAGGGTCCCGTGGATGTTTCGGGAGTCAAGGGGACGTCTCTTAACAAATCTAGAGAAGAGTTGAATTCTAAAGCCTGGTTGCGTAGGGACGCAAGGGTGCGGGCTGGCACTATTCCCCGCTGTTTTAAGGCCTTTTCAATGGTCTTGAAATGTGAGGATTCTATTTTCTCGATATGTGCCATGTTGTTTTCATTTGTTCGCGGAGGAGTGCCGACCAATATTTTTTGACCCGCGTTGAGGCGCCAGTGTAGTGCTTCCCTTCTATTATCCTCGGTATCTGAGACAGGACTCCTAGATCCCAAGTGGGTGTCGGGGTTCTTATGTACCGGTGGCTCCTCTCCACTCCCAAATGAAAACAAGTTTACATTTTTACAGTAATTTATTATAAATAAATAAAAATTATTTTGATAAACTAACCCTAAATTTATCTAAATATAAAAAGTACAAAGAAATGCAAAACTTAAATCTAAAAACTAACCCTAAATCTGATTGTCATGATAACCTGATGATTTAAAGAACGGAATGCACAAGGATGGTACTGACTGGTGCGTGGCTGGTGTGTGGTGACGGAGAAATCTGTGTGGTGAAGTGAAGATTGGCTCCAGGATCGCCTGATCCCGGCGGTGGGACGTGGCTGGAGTGTGGTGACGGAGAAGCCTCAGTGGAGACCTGAAGTGAAGATTGAAGTGAAGAAGAAGACACGTTCACACACTGATCTTCATTTGACGCGACGTGTGGTTATACTTTTAGGTTAAGTCACTTTTTCTGTATGTCGAATTGACAACTGAATCCTCACTCCCTATCGCACTCACATAAACACCATTATTAGATTAACGCAGAGAACATCATAGTCTAAGCTTAACTCGAAGGTGCACAGTTTACAGCGTGCTTTTACCACCGCCGTCGTCACGCGCCAAAAGACGAAGGAAGAGTGGGGGGGGGGGGAAGACAACGGCCGCTTGCAGTTTTTTGAAAAAGGGATAAGTAGGAATCTGTTTTTCTTGAGACATGCGCAAAGCGCAGAATTTACGAGTATGAGTTTACGTAACAGTTTTTACACTGTTACACGGTCAAAACTTATATCTAGGTGTTTTTTATGTCTGTATAATTATTTTTATAAGGTGAAAATTCATATTTAAAAAAACGCAAACAGAATATAACAAATAAAGATAAAATGTACAGAATGCAGCCAAAACATTTTATTTTTTTTCCACTTTTAATTAATTTTAAATAAAATTGGAAAATTTATCATTAAAACGTGGTAAAATTAAAATAATAAATATTGATAAAATTTGATAAAAAACGCAAACAACAAGAAAAAAAATTATACCAGACCTATCTTTTTTTCCACTTTTATTGAATTTGGCCAATGACCGCGTTTCGTCCTAATCGACGTCATCAGAGCAGAGCATCATCAAATAAAATAAAAATGGAAAAAAAATTGGTATTTTTTAAATATAAAATGCAGTTTGATCAAGAAATGTTAAATGTTAGTAAAAACTTAAATTCTATAAAAAACGAGATACATACACTTGAATATAAAAAAAAAATATTTAATAAAAAAATTTTTTTTTTTGTTTGTAGTTATTTTACTTTAAAAAAATATTTAAAATATTTTTTTTTTACTTTTAAAAAATCATCTCCCTTGGCCAAGATTATATACATCAACAATGTATTGAATATACAGTTATAATTCATGATAATTTTTTTTCACGCAATTAGATATTTATTTATGTTATCACCAATCAATCTGATGAGAAAAACGAGGTGCTTTTTCCAACAAAGGTTGATTATCTGTGCTTTAAAATGCAGCAATGAACGCAGTACTGGTGTATTTTTTTACAAAAACAGTATAGTACAGAGTTCTATGAGATTAAAACCATAAAGGATATGGTTGTTTCGGTTGGGTGATCATGCGCAGTAGAACAGGGCGCAGTATGGTAAATGGTACACTTCCGCGCATGTGACGGAAACCAAGTTCAATCAATTCATTGTCCACTATAACATGGACCATTGTTTAGACATAATTGCATCATCAAGCTTATTTAATCAGTAACGTAATGGAATAAATTATTGCATAGGTATATGAAACAACAATCTACGCTTGTGCTATGCATTCATTCATACTCTGGGCCGTGGCATAGTTGGGTAGACGCTCGACTGCGAAACTGGCGTCGCGGGTTTGATTCGTACCAATTATTTTTAAAAACCATATATTTTCAACTGGTCTGGGTGTTTTTAATGTGTTTTTCACATTAACCTTCCCTATCCTTACTATCCTACCTGCTGACAACCCTCTAAAAAGTAAAGACTTTGCAGATTATTATTTTTTTTAATATTAAAATAACTCCACAATATTGAAAAAAAACCGGTATAAAAACCTTTTGCACTGATAACAAGATTCACTTTTTTATATAAAATAAGATTTTCAGCAATTAATAAGAAATAATTCGGGAAGGATATTGCTATTTTTTTAATTAAAAAGCTTACTCAAATCAACCATACGTGCTGCCCAGAACTCACGCATGAACGAATATTGAATTATATGTATCATACTTGTAAATTGAATTCATATAATTCAAACGTCCAAAGACATAATCCAATATGGACGTTCAAAAATTGGCATAACAGTGTTTTTCATTCTTTCATTTATGGGTTCCAAAAATGTGAGTTTTGTGGATGTCAATCATGGGTAGAATGGTGAACATTACACGTGTATAAAATGATCACTAAAATTGGTAAAACTGTTTTGTAAAATATGATACATTTATAAAATGTACAGATACACTGCAAAGTTGTATGTAGTTTGTCAGCTATGATGTTCATGTGAGATCACGGGTTAATTCACGACTCTTATATAAAGACAGATTATTTCCACTATGTAATTTATACTGCCAGTCTTAATCACCTTATATTTGTGCTATGATTAATCAACATATGTAGCTCTCCATTTATCCACTGGAGAAAAAATAGGACGAATATTTAAAGCATAAATTGAATTAAATTTCGATTTTAATAAACGGTTTTTTATAAATTTTGTACTTACAATATATTGAATTTAAAAACCTAAAATCTCGACACTTTTAATGTTTATTATACATGTTACATTCTATGTATTGTATATTTGTAATCTTCAACGTATCATCTCCTAACCGACATTAAAAAATATTTTTTAAACCAGATTTTTATTTCATAGAAAGCACCTACCCACATCTCCACTTATTTCTAGAAATGTCGTACGTATGAATAAAATTTTACATTTTGTATTTACGATTACAATTGCATGGCAAATTCCATATTTTTCTTCGATTGTAAGATGAAAGATGATAATTGTAACACGTCCCAACAAAAATTAATGTTTCAGTCCCAGTATGTGTGAAATATAACAATGTTATTTCATTGTGTTACATACGTTTTCGTATGAAATTGTCCGTCCTTTCGAGAATATTTGAATCGTTACAATTACTTGATTTATAGTTTATTTTGGTCACCCGCAAAATAATGTAGTCACATGAAATGTAATAAATATAAATATAGATTAATTACCGGAAAAAGATCGCATACTAGTTTACTATAGTTAATAAATACTGTGCAAAAAAATAAGTTCAAAAATTAAGAATGTAAATTATGTTTCTCTGATTGTACCTCGTTTACTTCGTGTAATAAATACCACTCAAAAAATCTACTTCACGTTTAATGGTTTTTGAAAAACACTTCCCTCAGGTTAAAAAAATTGATTTTTTGGATTCGCATACCATTGTCTCCTTCGTTGCCTGCCCCACCTGACGAAATCTTCGATCTCGCATATTCCCTTATCCTGGCGTTTCTTATTCTGTCTCGTAGACTCTTGCCAGATAGGCTTCTTAAAATCTTCATTTCAGACAGTTTTTAATGACTTAATTCAAACTAAGAAAGGTATTTTTTTAAAGGAATAACCCGCAAAGCATCTATTCGAGATGCTTGTCTGCAGGTAGGATAGTAAGGATAGGGAAGGTAAATGTGAAAAATACATCACAAACACCCAGATCAATTGAAAATAAATCTTTCTTGAATTCATTTTGCAATTTGCGGGAATCAAACCCGCGACGCCAGTTTCGCAGTCGAGCATCTACCCAACTACACCACGGTGCCTATCATGCCATGAACAACTTAGTTTTTTTTATGATTATTACTTATAAGTATAAGACAATAATGCAGATATCTAGAAGCAGGAGGTTCACAGTAAGTGCCTGTTTCGTTACTTGTTGTGTTGGTGCTCCTCCTGGGAGGTAAAGAGGTCTCGACTTTAGTTTTATACGATATTCCATTTCAGAATTCATTCCTAGCCGACTGCCTTCACTTTGTCACTGGAGAAATATTCACGTGCCGCGGGGTGGGAGCTCCTTGGGGTGTTCTCATTTTTCACTACTTTTCCTTAAGTAACGTTCTCACATATTTCCGACAAGGGTACCGCATTTTTCATCCATAACAACGCGACGTCAGAAGAGGAAAACTTAAATTATCTTCGCTACACTGACAGAATGATGTATTATTGCAGAGATATACCTTAATAATTGCAACAATACGACCTGAAAAAACGTACATGACAAATTTATGCTTGTATCCCGAAATTGTAAAAAAATCAACATTCCTCAAAAGAGTATTTTTGACATCTCATCATAGCTAAAGAAGAATATGGTAGCCTGCGTATTAACAAAGCTTACAACCTAATCAAAGCCTAGTTAAATTATCACTTTACATACGTGCAACATTCACCATTCTATCCATGATTGACAACCACACTACTAAAATTTCAAAAGTCATACAAAATGATCAATCTCATGATGTTGCATGATTGAATTTACAACAGCCATCTACGATTAGATTAAGAAAGCTTTTATTTAACAAAGGCTCCTTTATTTGTATGCAAGTTCTGAACCCGGATTATTTTACAAACTGGGAAAAATGTAAAATATCTCTTAAGTGCAGAAACCCTGATTTATGAACAAGTATTTGGGACACACATCAAAATTTCAGAAATGTTTTTGTTTTATTGTATATATGTACATATTAATATGTACAATATACCATAAACATCTTTTTGCTAGGACTCACCAAGCCACTTTACGTGTCTTGTCGATGGAGTTGTATATTTTTCAAATAATAATATAAGATAATAGGAACCAAAATAGGAAAAAGGAAATATTGTCCTAAGTTAAGCTTGTGTTTAAATTCCATACTAGTTTTTTTTTTCCATATGTATGTTAGACCATTAAAAAATCTCAAATGATAGGAGAGTCATTAATGTTTCAAATAAAATCTCTATAAAGTTCTACGTTTCAAAAGGTACGCAAATAATATTTTATATTGAACACTTGAGAAATCCTGTAGCAGGTTAGAACGGAGATATATGTCTGGCAATATATTGGAACGAGCAGGAAGCAGATAGTAACTTGAGCTCGCCTTCAAGTATAACAACTCTTCACGCTTCAATAGTTCAATGTTATTTGATACTTAACAAGTTCAACTCAACAACAGATCCGTATTCATAGTTGATGAGGGATGAGTTTTAATTTACATTTCGCAACCCCCACAAAAGAAAACATCACGTGACAGCCAAATTTTACATACCTACTAAACATAACTAGGAGAGGAACATATAAAATTGAATTTTATTAAAAAAAAATAAACGTAGGTGTTTTACCATATTTTGAGTTTGTCCAAATTTTTATACACAAATTTTGGATTTGGCTCCACTAAGGAGTTATGGTATCAATTTTTTGCTATTGATATTTTAGTAAAGATTAAGAAACTAAGATTAAGAAGCATTTACAGGGTTTGCGACCTGTCGCTGATTTACGTGATCAATTTGTGTACATGTAACATTCATCTATCTACCCTATATTAAAAACCACACTACTCAAATTTCAGAAGTTCTATTTCTGCTTTAATTGAAAGGATTTTATCAATGCATCTTTTTTGTAACTTAAATCAACTTATTTATCTTAACCGTTGAATTCACCGACAAATATTATACAAACAGTTTGTATTTTAACCTGTTGATAAGAACATCTGTTGTTCTCGAAACTAGTGGTTTTTACACTAATAAATTTTAAAATGTGGTTTTATACATGTGTTTAATTTTTTTCATATTTAAATCATCATATTATTCGAAAAAGTGAAACAAATCAATAAATACAAAACGCAAGTGTAAGTGATGTATGTAAGATATTTTTTAAATTAAAACTACGTAGGTTACACTCATTATTAATATAATGTAGTTTATTTTCAACACTAATAGTATATAAGTATTCTTTTAATGTTGGATAAATTAACTTGTCGGCTACATGAGAAAAAATCTTGTTTTGAATTGACATTGTTTCAAAAAAATTCATGGTTTAGGCGCAATTTTTACCATTAACACTAAGAATATGAGTGTCGACTTTCGAAGATCAACTGCCTCTTTAATCATTGGAATGCCTACAAATTTATTTCCGTGTTGAGAATTTGAAATGTTCTACAATCTGTTTCACCCCACTTACCAGTGGAGTCAGACTTCAAGAAAATGAATATTCAAAAAGGACATGCTGTAGATGATCTACAGTATTATTATTAGTGCAACTGATAACACATCTAAAATTATAATAATTAAAAAATATATTATATTATCATAAATATACATAAACATCGATCGCTACATTAACATGATACTAAATTTACAAAAAAAACACTCTTCTTGCCCATCGTCAGCTTATAAATATGGTAAAAACACATTCAAATAAGTAAATTCTAAGATATTTCATTAACTTCAATTACTATAGTGTTGTCTTGATCATAAATTTGACATGTTTTAAAAAAAACTTATCGTGAAAAACGAAAGAGCTTTGGTGATAAAATTATCGCTCTCCTTATCATTCATCGTTCACTTTGTGTTATACCACTTTCGGATGGTTTCGGAATAATCATTCATTTTAATTACCTGATCGTAAAATGATTACTCCAAAACCGTTAGTCACGAATTAGTGTTTATTAAAGTGGTATTACACAAAGTGAACGATGAATGATAAGGAGAATGTAATAATATCATACAACATAGTAAACATTAATTTATTATTAGATTAAAACCAATATTTTTAGCTTTTCCACTTTTTTATTTGACCAGCGACCGGGTTTCGTCGTTACCGACATCATCAGACTGGTCTGATGATGTCGGTAACGACGAAACCCGGTCGCTGGTCAAATAAAAAAGTGGAAAAGCTAAAAATATTGGTTTTAATCTAATAATAAATTAAAAATGCAATTCCATCACGAAGTGTCAGTGGATAATATAAATCTATTAAACATAGTAAACAATATTTTTAAATTTTAAATTTACAAAAAAATTAAATTATCTATACGTATTGCTTTATATGTATGTACGAAACCGTTAGTCACGAATTAGTGTTTATTAAAGTGGTATTACACAATGTGAACGATGAATGATAAGGAGAGTGTTATTATATCATACCACAAAGTTAACAATGCTTTTGATATACAAAATATGAAATTATCTATACGTTTTGTTTTATATGTATAAATTATGGATGATTAGTTTTAAAATATTTTACGTGTTTGTAATGACAATTTAATTTTCTGAAACTCATGAAATAATTACAGAAATGGATGGAGGTTTGACAGAGATGATTTGAGTACTGAAACGACTAATACTTGACTAGTTGTAGGTATGAAAGGAATGATGTGGCATTCATTTGCTGTTAGCTGCTATACCATTGAATTGGTATACTTCGTTCAGTGTATATTGTATACTTGTGTGTATATGAAGAGGCCATTAGCATGATTGGAAAGCAGGAGTGATAATTTACAGAAGGGATTTATACTATATCCGTCCAAATGGGAGCTATTTCGCATTCAGGGAACTCGCTTAAGCAAATTAAACAGTGTTATTCACTTCTTTGCTTTATGGTGCGTAGCAATTTTTTTCGACAAATATTAAAATACTTATTATTCAATTAAATTCTTCGTAAACAAATTATCTTATGATAAACAAGTAATATATTACCTTTACCCAGATCCTTTAAAATTTCCAAGGGAAAGAAAAATGGTACGAAAATGAGAAATTTACGTCAATTAAATTCAATTGCAACGTGGGTTTTTAAAAGGGGAGAAATGGGTCTTAATTTTGTATTTTTTTGATAAAGTTATTACATGATTTTACATTCATTCACGCTCTTTGTATTTTATATATATGTATATGTACGTATGTTTTATCTTTGGAACAAAAATCCAATTTATTTCTTTTAACCTACTTCTGCATCAATCGGGGCATAAGGCACTGCATTAAATTGATGCAATGTTAAGTTGATCGTTAATTATATGAAGGAAACGTGATCAGTCTTACGTCTCAAATATCAATCTAGGGTAAAATTAAAGTTAACTTCTAAGATATGGAGGGGAAAAAACTTTGCACTATGGAAGCCTATTTAGAATTAAATACGTGGATAAAACTGTGTATGTACCCTAATAAATATACCTTAATAAATCAACAAACAATTGATATGAATAAAAATGTAATGCTTTAAGAAGATTTAATGGAATTTTAAGAAGATTTAAGAAGAAACAAACTTTATGAAGTAAATCTTGATCGTTACGAAAGGAAGGATGTGAATTGTCGTTCATACTCCGCAAGGATGTACCTGAGAAATTCAATAAGCCTCTGCGGTTTCTCATAATACTAGAGTCAATACGATATTCACTGTTCACATCCTAAACGTTACCTGTTTTTACAAAAACGAAAAAAGAAACAAAAAACGGAGACTTCCAGATAAAAACCACAACTAAGGATGTATAAATAAATATCCAGAGTTGCCAGTGACGATTTTTGTAATGCATTTTCCCGACAAATTACTTTACAACATATCACTCACTCCTTTCGACCACGTAATATATCAAAAAACTTATTTTTTAGTTTTTAAAGTTTCAAAATTTAATAAAAAGTATTAAAAATAAATATCAAGCCACTTATTCAACTTTTTACTGTGGTCTTTTAGGTAAAACGTGAATGTTTTTCTCCATTTGAAAAATATTTAGGTTATTGAAAAAAATAATTAAACAAAACCTTTTTTTCAAAATGCAAAAACAACACTTTCTGCCCTGTAGCGGGCAAATATTAAGTTTAAAATATGCCGCTTTAGCTGGGATATAGTACATTTTTTGGGCATTCCAAAAGGATTGAGCGATATATAATATATACCTACAATTCTTCAAAACATACGAGTATGTAAGTCTCTGATTTTTATCGATATCTCAACAAAACATATCTTTACAATGTTTTAGTAAGAAAAATTATAAGTTTGAATTTTACATCTTAACATAGATGAAGATGAACATGGAAGTCTCAGCATTTATAGGGCATACGACCTGTCATAATCTGTTTGAAGTGGACAGTTTATACACGTGTAATATTTACCAAACTATCAATGATTGAAAACCACGCTACTTTAATTTCAGGGGCTATATTTTTGCTTTATTTAAAAATATCTTGCATGTCTACTTCTTCGCGAAACATCTATGATTGAAATCAGTAAGTTTTTTTTACGAGCAGAATATAAGTGATGTAATTGTTCAGACCTTCCTATTCTTCATTATCTTATTGAGATCTAAGAGGGAAAAAATTCGGAATTTTTAACAAAAAATTAGATACTCAAAATATTTTAATTATGTGTTTACCAACCTTACAAATTTTCTGAAACGATTTATTGAATGAAAAATATTGTAAAGATGAAATATTTAAATTTAATTAGTATTTTGATTGTAAACAGCGAAGGTGTTCGATCAAAGCAGTCTTATTAAATAAATTTTTATTTACTATAATTGCTCGACAAATATCCCAAATAAATAGTTGAATTCATAGTCAGATGAGTATTATTGGCGACAAGTGGCAAAGTGGCGGTTGCGTGTAGAAACTTTAAATGAGAGGGTTGTTAAATGAATTGTTAAGGGGTTGAAACAGCGTGACCTCATGTTAATGTGGTGTGAATTGTAAAGGTCATTCGTGGCTAGTTCGGGGTCAGGACACTATTCATCATAGGATGCTGTAAGTGTATTATACGACTGTGACTAAAGAGTTAATACAAACTCACTTTATGCGAGTAAATCATAAATGAAAAAAAACTGTTTTTTGGGAATATTAAAAAAAGCTTATCTTCGAGATTCTTAAATGATTTTTCAACTCCAAAATGTAATGCTGAACAATTTCATAAAATTTGAAATATCTAGGAATTAAATATTTCAATAAACCCCCTAAAGAAATTAAAAAAATAGAAGATTACATATAAATCGTGAAAAAAAAGACTTATATCATTAATTATATAAAACAATAAACCTTGAGTGTAAGTCCCTCTCCAAGCACAAGAGCTCAGTCTCTTTTTTTGGAGAGGCACAGTGAATCTAAAACATTAAGTTTGACATATGTATAAATGTTTAGAAATTGTAATATGTTGTACTTAAAAATGTAACTATATTAAACAAATTTAAAAAAATAAAAATATAAAAATATATACATAAATTACGACGTTAGATCTATTTAAATAAAATCCAGAAATATTATTTTTATGAATAGTTTTAATATATGTTTTCGGCTTTCAAGCTGAAAAGGTCAATAATTGAAAAACAAATTATAAATGTCAGAAAAATACATTTAGGAAGGATACTTTATGTGGTCTGAACAAATTATTTTTGTTTGTTTATGTACTCGTATTTTGTAATTCATAATTTGTATACTCGAAGAATGCCAAAAATGGGTGAAATCTTTCTTAAGAAAATTGGAATTCATTGCATACTTAAAATTTAGAATATTTATTATATTTTTAACTTCGAGTATTCCTAAAGAATTGATGCCAGGTCTTATTTTTTTTATATAAAAGAAATATGATAACATAATTCATAGATAAATCTGTTTAGAAACAACATTATCAGTGTTTTTCACAAATCTGGGTTCTCTCTACTTATAAGTAATTTTTACATTTTGACATCTCAACATACATAGATAAGGAAGAATATGAACCAGTCTTTCAGCATACCCAGACTTCATCATGTATATTCATCAAGATCTTTTTTGAGATGCCAAAATATGCTGCTTAGGCTGGAATATCGATGGCGGTATCTACGTAAGTGAGTGAAATTTATACAGAAGTAACTTTACTCGTAAATTTTTATTCTTAACGTCTGTAGTTTGAAACAGGTTGTCGATTTGTATTGTCAGGAAGTTTATATAACAGAAACCACATATTCTGGATATTTGTTTTTTACCGGAAAGAAGTAAAGTGGTATTCATCCACGCTCAATTTATCACTGAAGATAACGCCTTAAAACAAAGGCATTAAACTACTTTTGAGATTGTATTTTATTTTTTTGTTGTTGAGAACATCTGTAGTTTTCAAAACTAGTCGTGTTTACATTAACAAACTAAAAAAAGTGGTCTTGTACTAGTGTTTTATATTATATATTAATTTTATTATCGTGTTATTTCATTCCGCATTTTAGCTGCATAAAACCATTTATACTTTGCTTGGAATATCAAAAAAGTAATTTAAGTTCGTAAAAACGATCAATATTACATCGCGTTTATATGGTGCAGTGCCCTATGCACCATCGGGTGCGGATAGGGGTTTGAAGAATTAGGAAGAGGAATTTAAGCTCATAAATAAATGAAAATATTAGATAAATTATAGTTTTGTGAGATTTTTTTTCATTACTGTTTTAATTTACTTTTTAGCCACCCGGCGGGAATTTAGTGATGGTCATTTCTTTAGAAAAACGTAACGGTTACCTCCGAATAGTTTCCTCCGGTAACAATAGATGTCTCGTGACAGCGAGCCATCTACCTACCAGCGACTAGTACGTACCAGCAACCTTCCATGGTCGAGCACTTCACGGACGGGCCGAGACAAATTGGAGCGTAGCAGCAAGATGAACTAATTCTCGAGTCTTTCTCATTCAATGACGGACCACTCTCGTGAAAGTAATTACTCACTTATATTAAAGGCCACTTCAGTAATACTGAATACGAGGTAAATAACCGAATACATGTGAGGCATTCTTTCGACATCATACTGACATTAATCACAGAAGAAACCATATTGACCACTGCTAAAAATATCCGTTTATATTATATATAAACACAAAAAATAAAGTAATGACATAAGTTTTACATATTTGTCACTATCCGCCTGGGTAGTATAATGGTTAGGGTGTTTGGTTAGCATGCTGGAAGACCCGATTTCAATCACTAGAAGGGTCAAAATAAGTACGACTGATTTTTTGGTCGAATATCAATTTAATATTACTCTGGACTGGTACCAGAAGCGCAGGACTGACCACCTTGCCTTCACTTGGTTATCAATACATAACCAACTAAATTCAACTTCAAGTCCACTTTTAAAAATGTTCCCATAGTGTTTCATTTATCTTCTTTCTCTAAAGTATTTTCTGTAAATGTCACACCGTAATAATTTCTTACGGTGTGACATTTACAATGGAATGATTATTCCGAAACCGGTAGTCACGAATTTGTGTTTATTAAAGCGTGTAATACACACAAAGTGAACGATGAATAATAAGGAAAGTGTTAATAATAATATCTTTAGAAGCCGATTAACAATTTAAAATAATTTAATTTCACCAAAAGGTACCATATATAATATTCCATTTTACGCATCTGTAAACATGTTTTTACTACATCTTCTCGTATTTAAATCTGACAATATAATAGATCGGATAGTGTTAGAAAGTCGAGTGGAAACCACAAGAATCTAAGACGTTTTTTAACAAAACCATCTCTGCGCAGAGTTCTCTCGGTGAAGGCAGAAGGCAGAAGGCGTCGCATCCCAGCGAACGCACTTGACCGTTGTGAAAGAGGCATTACTGAGGTTTTTTCTCCAGCTTTGAATTTTGTTACGTTTTTTCAATCAGCGCAGCAATATAATCACGGCGGAAGGTGCGGTGAGCTCAGCCTGAGGTAGAACTAAAGTGGTAACTGATGTTTTAAATGTAAAAAAGAATGCATGAGTACCTAATATATTCGTTATATTCCTAATATATTCGTTACATTCAGTCAAATCAACCAAATTCGGAAATAATTATCTTTAGTACACAGCTTAATATATTGTCTACTTATGTCAAAAAGCCAATCCCTGATATATATAGGTCATCAAATTTTAAGAATTTGAAGGAATTTCGAAAGAAGAGGTTTCATTATTTTTTGTTTTTTGTGTGTATTTTTATGATAGTTTTCATTGATAGTTTTTAATGTTATTTGCATTTTGAATAATACGAATATGTTTGTGTGTATTTATTTTTACAAGTTTGCTAATCATCACTCATAAAAGCTCATTATTTATAAAAAGTGGATTTGTATCGTGTAAATTGAATTTTAATTTTATTCATAAAAAATACAAGTAAATAAAATATATTTACTTAGTTTATTACTTTCGAATTTGTTGCCTATGGTTAATTATGAATAATATACAATATATACAATATATTTTCTTACCTAGTATAGGATATAGACTTTCAACTTTCTTTGAAGAAATATGAAAATAAGGTTCACTCACCTGTAAAAAAAAGAAAAATAAACGTAAATAATTTATCAAAATAATGCATACATGTGACAGAGATGTAATTTGGTTGTTAGAATAAAGTATAAAGGCGTTCTATGCTGTATTTTTGCCGAAAGTTAGTTGTGTTAAACGAATTCGTACTTTAAAGTGTTTAATTCTTGTATATTTTAAGGGTTAAAATTGAGACGAAACGAGTAGAATTGTTTTACTTATTTTTCCAGTAACGTCTTCAACGATTGTGAAAGGGTGCTAGAAGAAAATCACATCAGCTTATTGCAAAGTTGCCATAATCCCATAAGCCTCATATTCCCGCGCACAGTTTACACAAGTTACTATGCAATCGTGCACAAGTGGCATTAGCTCGTGCAAACGATTATGGGATTTGAGTGATGACCTAATGGCCGGGGTAGCTGGCTCGTGCGGGGTTGTTTTGCGGTTTCCACCACTGGATGAATAGTGATTCTGAATATGGAATTAAACCAAGTTTAACACACACGCAGTCGGGAATTTCAATAACATAATGGTTCTTCCGAACCCAAATCGAGTGCATTGCTGTTAGTTTGGTTATTGAGTTCGTGAATAAAGGGGATAGCGTCCACTTTAGATTCACTACAGATTTATTTTTAAAAATAAGAATAAATCGGTTTATTTCTTTTTCAAATAAAAAATAACCTTGTATCAAATGTTTAAATGACATGTATTTCTTACCTAAATTAAAATGACAAGACAAATTGTACTATTCGCCTGATCGAAAGACATTTAATTTTTTTTTTTTAATTTTTTTTTTTACGAAGGTATACCAAAGAGTTTTACTTTATATAGAAAACTAATATATTAAAAATATTAATTGAAAAAACACTGCTATTGGATTCCTTTATCATGTAAGTTGTTATTTTGATAGATAGAGTTTAAGCTATAGGTGCTGCCCTCAGTTAAAAATTCGTGAAGTATGGGTGAGATTCGTTGAGATAATAAATTATGTATTGATATCATCCGCAAGGCCCGTATTATCAAATTAAAATAATAAGTAGACATTTTAGATTATGTCTAACCTCACTAGGTATTAAGATACAACATTTTGAGTGTGTCCAAATACTTGTTCACAAAATCTGGATTATCTCCAATTACAGGAGTTATTTTCATATTATTTTTTGACATCTCATCAAAGATTCAAGAACAAGGTTTCTAAATTGGTTCATATAAATATAGAACTTCCAAGAATTTGAGTAGTGTGGTTGTCAATAATGGGTAGAATTGGTGAATGTTACACGTGTGTAAAGTGATCACTTAAACCAGCCTATGACGGTCGTAAGCCCCGTAAATGCCCAGACTTCCATATTCTTCTTCATCTTTGATGAGATGTCAAAAAATAATATGAAAATAACTCCTGTAATTGGAGATAATCCAGATTTTGTGAACAAGTATTTGGACACACTCAAAATGTTGTAAATAAATTATCTGGTCAAATTATAAGCTTAATAATAAAAATGAAAATGGTATTTTCTGGCGTTTCTCATGTGTATGATTATAATCCAGGATTCGGATCTCACATACTAATATAAGAGTTTCTGCTTAATAAAAAGCTTCTTTACATCTCACCAATAGATGTCTCTAGTGAAGTTCTAGTGATTCAAGAACAAGGTTTCTAAATTGGTTCATAGATATATAGAACTTCCAAGAATTTGAGTAGTGTGGTTGTCAATAATGGGTAGAATTGGTGAATGTTACACGTGCGTAAAGTGATCACTTAAACCAGCCTATGACGGTCGTAAGCCCCGTAAATGCCCAGACTTCCATATTCTTCTTCATCTTTGATGAGATGTCAAAAAATAATAGGTATTAAGATAGTATTTTACAAAAAATAGTCAAAGTTTAAAAAATGTTATTAAAATTAAAAAGCGCTATTAAAATAAGTACGTGATACATAATTTCATTTGTTCAAGTAAATGACGGGTATGTTAAATAAATGCTTTAAAATGAGCGTTTTCCGTCATGCTATATATCTGGAATGGTTGATAGTAATTAACGTATCAATTGATATCAGACTCACTAGACATATTTACATTAACAAATTCAAATAAAGCATTTTGAGTGTGTCCAAATACTTGTTCACAGATTTAGATTTTAGTACAAAGATTTCTCTAGTGAAATTCTATTGATTCAAGCACTATGTTTTGAGTTTGAACAATATATATAGAAGTTCCAAGAACTTAAGTAGTGTAACTGTCAATCATAAATAGAATTGGTGAATGTTACACATGCGTATAGTGATCACTTAAACCAGCCTATGACGGTCGTAATTCCCGTAAATGCACAGATTTCTATTTTTCTTCATCTGTATTGAGATGTCAAAAATAATACAGCATATTACATTTTTATCCATGAGCGTTTACTGTTTGCGAATTATGATTACGAAATATAACATTATGAATAACCTAAGAAGGTATATATAACGAATAACCTGAGGTATTGAAAACGGGGCCAATTGTTATATCTGATACAATGGCCTTTGTTATGAAGATGTTTTGAGTGATTGTTGTAAAACAGTTGTAATGTCTTATTCTGAGTCACTTCGGAATATCCTCATTAACGATAACTTTCTGCTTCACAGTCTCTTAATCATCTTAAATTACTCTCATCCCACAGTGCATCTGTTCCCTCATACAAACAAAGATCTAATACACAGTACCACACAAATACAAGGAAAGTGGAATATTGTATATTGATGACTTCCATTATATTATAAACTATCTGTTTCAGACCACGCGTAGCTGTTTTTTATTTTTTTTATTTTTATTTTACAGTCACTTCAATTTACATAACTGAGAAAAAATCGTAAAACCAAACCAATAAGATATGTTGAAGTACTCAGAAATTTTTGTTTACATACAAAAATTAAACTTGTGTAAACATGTATTATCATTCGGATACTCGTTTCATTTTCAATATTTAATTTCATTTACATTGAGCGATTGCCTAGATCAGGCATGGGGAACCTTTCTATTTCAAAAAGCCAGATTCACTTATCTGATTCAACATGAGGCCGCAGTAAAGAAAACTTTGACACCCCGCATAAAAACTAAATATTTCAATTATATCTCAATATAAATTGTTGAAAATGCCTATTTATAAAAATTGGCATCAGTCAAAAGGCCGCACAAGAATAGCCAAAAAGCTGCATGCGGCCTTAAGGCCGCAGGTTCCCCACGCCTGGCCTAGATCGATTTATTACTATAAAAATGTTAATAAAGAAAAACTTTTTAAAAAATGTTGCAAATATTTCATACTTATATTATCCAGAAGATTTGAAATAAATGAATAAAAATGAATGATTGATTTATATATTTGGCGTTTAATTTGTAGAACTCCATTTTAATATAAATATTAATTTTAAAATCAAACACAATTAAAAAAATCGAGACTACTAAGTTGTATTTTATTTAAAAAAAAAAACAAATAAAAATTAATATTGTGACAACTGTTTCGCCTAGTTATGGCATTTTCAAACGAATGTTAATAACGAGGTGAAACAATTGTCACAATATTTATTTTTATGTTTTTTTTTAACAAAATACAACTGAGTAGACTCAAAAATCTGTGTTTAATTTAAAAATTAATACATAGTAAAATTAATGAAATGACATACTTAATGGTGAAAAAATTATCCCATTTACAAAAAATAGAGAAATAAATAAATGTTAAATACAACAAGATTCGGTTTATTGTACTCTTATTGAGGAAGCGATTTTATTGGAGTTTTGACCGCAGAGAGGAATTTCGTGGTTTAGGGCGAAAGGGTGAAGCGCTCGTACGGACAATTTAGTTGCACGAGTGAGCATCGAGTTACATAATACGATTTCGCACTTTTTTGCCTTACAACAAACAGAGACATGCCTCACCGTTCAACTTTTGCAGTGGTCGGGGACTACGTTATACAATGTTATACGAGTACGTACAGACTGCCGAAGCATTACAATGTTCAGCGCAAGACCTCCTCAGTAACAGCAGATCGCCTCCTCGTCTCTTCGTCGATTTTGTTTTATTTTACATTATGAAGAAGACTATGGAAGTCTGGGCATTTACGGGGTTAAAAATAGTATGAAAATAGCTCTCTTAATTGGATATAATTTAAATTTTTGAACAAGTATTTCGATGCACTCAAATTTTTTTTAATTGATTAGGCACTTTGTCTTTATGTTTTAATATGATGCGGAAAACATTGAAATACGTGTCACAATAGATTATAAGAAATAGTGGCATTTACCAAGTAAAACACAAAATCAAAATACCATATTCTTCTTCATCTATGTAAAAAAATAATGATATTTGTGTTCTTATTATATTTTTACTTAAATATGCTAATTTCGTATAATTTTTGTAGGCTTAAGCATCCCGTTATTAAAAATAGAAATCAAGTTATGGTAGTGAACTCGAACTTAAATCTCTGAGTCAGAGTCCACGACACTAACAAAGCGACCACAACGTGATTTCCTTTAACTGTGTTCCAAAATAACCGTTTTTGTGTTTCTCTCTTATTTGCCTTTTCGTTATTTCTCTCTCAAATGTGTTTGTAGAAATATATAATAAAGTAAGGTGTTCCGAAAATGTGTATTATTTAATCTACAAAAATAATATTTGAGGAAATGACAAGAGAGATAAGTACTTTGGAACCCTATCGACACTTTTCTATAATAGATAAAGCAGTCTATTATTTCAGCAACAAAAGGTTGTGATCATGTTATTTTTGCAGTATTTTCTGGGTTGAGTAACTCGCACGTCGGTGATTATTATTAATGGCTAGCTCCCGCAGTTCTAAGGGGAGAGGGAGAGTGTTGTATCCTGTATATTAACTACAACACTGCTACCAAAATGAGTTACCTACTTCTTTCTTTCTCGCATTGTTTAATAGAAAAGTAAACGAGATATCACAATGATCCAGAAGTTGCTGAACAAAAAAATACTAACCTAACATTTTTACTTATTATTTGTTTGAGAACGAGGCAAACTTCCGCAATTTTTTATAGCAACTCGTGAGTAAGGCATTAGTAATAATAACATAACCGTATTTTTTTACAACATCGGCTTTAGAAAATGTTATAATAGTCTCGTTTTAATAGAAAGTAAACTAACCATTTGAAAATATTCTCATCAGATAATAATCTCTATGTATGAGTGAAAGTATAAAAATTTCGGCGAGTGTTTCGCTTTGGACTTCATTTATACACTTATACAAATCTTATGCCATAAATTAATTAAAATAACGGTATTTATGTAGCAATTTCCTCGAGAAATATCGTAAGTGAAGAAAAAAATTCCTCTGAGTTTTACCTTCGGAACGTTCATTGGCTGGAAGTGTTTTATAATATTTATAATAATTCACGCTCAGTAGAGCATTGAAAATGTCATTATATATGAGAGAAATTAAATGCAAAGAAATAGTAAATATTTATAAAGAGTAAGATTTCACTGCATATTCAATCTTGATTAAAATTTCTCGGAGTAAAACTGTAGTTTTTTTAAATTTAAGCACCCATTCTTTATTATCATGTTAAAAATAATATTTTTTTTCAATATAATTATCTTCCCGGGTACAATCCATTATTCATTAACATGTCTTTAAATCATGGTTAAAGCGCTTATTTTTTATCAATTTAAACATTAATTTGAATATATGTATTACAGTTATAAAAAAAATCATATCAGCACATATGTACTTATATGACTCAATTTCCATGTAAGTGTAATCTTCTATCCATATTCATTAACCTCCCACTTTTTAAAAATAATTTAAAGTACAGATTATTCTCTTTTGGGGAATCCAAAAGAGATGGTCCGGGGACATCGTCTCTGTTGGGGGTAGAAAGTAGCTGCAAGCAGCAATCGACTAAAGGGAATGGAAAGAAAGGGAAGAGACCTATATCCAGCAGTGGAGGACAGAGGGCTCATGAAGAAGGAAAATGAAATATTATTATTAAATGTATTTGTACGAGTGAACAAAACCTGCTTAAATTCTCTGCATTTGCAATATGGTGATCACAGTACTTACAAGTAATGCAAGAATAATAATAAAATATTGGGTAATACACGATATGCGCGCAGCGAAATACTACAAAAGAGTCAGAAACTTTATTCCTCGACGGCACACCCATATTTCAAATTCCCTAAGGGTAACTCAAGCCCCTTCCTATTTCGCAGTAGGTTGGAAATAATTTCCCATGTAAGGTCATAAATAAAATTATATGAAAATGCTACGGGCCCACAAATCATTTTACTACTTAAGTGAGTAGTTTTTTTTACGCTTTTCCTTTGTTATGAGAATAGCGCAACGTTTAACTCACTTCAAATTTATTCTTTAATCCTTTTAATGACGGTCGCTTTAACATAAAGAATTTCAGATAAATGTTCGTACTATGTATAACAATTACACTCGTATATAATAAAATTACCTTTTTCTTAGTCATACGAGAAATTAATGGTCCAAAGCAAATGTTTTAAAAAGCCCAAATTGTTCTTCTTTTTCAAACTCCTATCCGCACCCCAATTATGCATAGGGGACTGCATTATATAAATGCAGTGTTATCTTCATCGTTAACACATGAAGGAAAGGTTAGCCCTAGTTAGTTTATTTAATATGATACTTATTATTCAAAATATTCGGTTTATTTTTACGATACTTAATTATACCGTCGATGATTATTCTTATAGATGAGATAGTTATTTTTTTAAATTACTTGATAAAATATATTTTTGCTATCAAATTCTGACCATGGTTAATATTTTGATGTACCAACATATAAATAATGCATTTTTTTATGTTTTACCGAAAACTGTAATTACGCAGTTGATCTCAGTTTTTGTTATGAAGTTTATATGAAAAAATATTTCCTTTCATCGTCATAACACCGTAATTGAACTTAAATTGAAATGAGTAGTACTTAAAAAAATATTCAAAATTAAATAAACACTATTAAAAACTGTGATGAAATTGATGAACTTAAAAAGTTTGTCCTATTAAATAAATAATATAAATATAAATTGAGTTGGTATTAATTTTGTGGAATAACATGAGGAATTAAATATGTAAAAAAAACACTTGTATAAAAATACATTTGAGTTTATTAATGCAAACAAGACTAGTTTTGAGACCCACAAATACTCTCATCAACATATGAAAATACAATCTTCATATCTAGACGTGTTTATGATTTACGTTTAATTTTTAAATTATAACGTTAAGTTTGTAGCGTCTCAAATGAAATCCCATATAATTTTATCCAAGTAAATAGGTTTAAACGTAATCACATTTATTTATCTTTACGTTCAGTTTTAATTAAAATTTTACAACACAAAAAAATATGCAGTTAAAATTTAATCAACAGATCTAATAGTTAGAGGAAAGTTGGCCAACGTGTTTAAATGAGATTACAAAATGCATTGTTTAACGGCAGCAAGAACAAAAATGCATCATGTTATGCAATTCGCGATAGCGTTGCTAAATTGTTTTTCTGTGATTCCGTAACTAGGTCGTAACTTGTTGGTGATTATGATTATGAAGTAGCTGATAATATTTAAGACCATTTAACAGTAGTTCAATGGATTTTCCACTTACAATTAGCGTTATCGTGGAAAAAAACCATTAAGATGATGTTAATTGGTTTGTTACGAATTTAAAATAGGCTGCACTGTACATGAAGTCTAATTATTTATTTATTTTAAGTAAAAAGAGTGCGTTTATCAGAGGGTTTATCACTTAACACCTAATGCATATTTAATCGCACCTTTATATTCTTTAAACCCTAGCAACATGAAACGCTGATTTTTTTAATTAAACACTTGAATATACCACTTCAAGAGTTTTATTTATATATACAACTTGTTTCGAAAACTTGAGATGTTTTCATCTTCTGGTAAAAATATCTGTAAGTTTTCGAAACTAGTCGTATATATAAATTTAACTCATAAGGTGGTATATTCAAGTGTTGTTTTTTTTAAATAATCAACATGTAATTCCACAAAGTTAATGCCAAATCAATAAATTATACATGTAAATTTATTGAATTTTTTATTATAAACACCGTTTTTGTGTTGAAAATATTAGTTTTTCTTAGAAACAAATACATGGTTACGAAAAAAATAGTCATTTAAAGGTGTAATACAGTAATTAAATAGAGTTTAAAAATTTGTTAATTTTTTTTAAATTATAGGCGGAGGCACATCTGACCCCTAGGGTAACCGGTCGCGTTCTGGATTTGTACGTTTGAGATCTCAGCCTTCAAAGCCATATCTTCCAATCAATTAAAAGTAAACTAGCATAAGCGTCCATGGTAAACCTTTCAAAGATGTTTGGATAAGTGGGTTATTATTTCTTCTTCAGTTCCAACATAATTACATAACTACAATTAAGTACAGGTAAAAGGCTGAGGAGAAAGGGACAGAATCAAGAAAAGGGATGACATAATGGTCAGTTAGGGTTCCAACGAGATAAGTTGATATTTCAAAAAGAGCAAAGGTTTTTTTAATATTTTTTTAAATTTCAACATAAATGAAGAAGGATATGAAATCCTATACAGCGCTTATGACCAGTAATAGGCTGGTTATGACAAAATAATATGGTTAAGACAAAATAAAACAGCCCATGACAGATCGTAATTACCCAGATTTCCATATTCTTCATCTATGTTGAGATGTCAACATACTGACATACTGCATTTGAACATACTGAAAAATAATGTTATTAAGAAAAAAAAATTCTTTATATTTTTGTTTTTGTTATTCTCATATTACTCGATAAAACTCGTTATTTACATAAAACAAAGATTTGTACAATGTTTTATTTTTTTTATACGCTGGATTTTTTTTTTGTATTTTTAGACTGAAAAAATATCATAATTGTATAAAATAATAACGCTGAGACATAATTCCAAATCACGTGCTATGGTTAATTTTTGACAGGGGTATATTTAAGGTTTGGCCAAACTTTGATTTCCCACTTAAGGGAGTCCCAACACTGATATAAGCCTTTGAATGTTTTAGTGTCAGTGTCTGGCTAGTTGGAGTACGCATAAATAACAAATCGCAATACGTCACTCAAAGTGTCTAATGAGCATTTCCTCGTGAACTTGATAATGTAGTATACAAGCTTGTGAACAATATACATATATACACGAAATTAGGTATGTTAATTAGTGTGACGTTAATTCACTGATGAGACAAACCTCTACCTTTTATAAAATTACACATAATTGTGCCATTATTATGTTTGATTTTTTTTAAATCTTTGTGCAAGACCGTTTTTTGAGTTTATGTATAAATTAATTGTCCACATTGATAAACTCAATAAAAGGATCTCTAAAAATGTTTTATTTTTATTTTTATATTGTATTTATGAATTTTTTTTAAATAATGAAAAAATACATATTCAATTCATATAAATGTTGAGTTTCAATGTGTTAATTATATAGGTTCATAAATTTTAAATGATCGACAGTTTTTCTGGGTTATTTATAATTTATATTACTTATTACAAACTAATAATAACGATATTATTATAATTACATTTTCATATAACCCATACAATTTGCATTTTAAAGTAATATTATATAAAAAGTTCAAATATATTTCCACTTTATGATAATAAATATATCCATCAAATGTTTATGTAAAATCGACTATAATAAGAAAGGAAAGATTTTATTGCTAAGGTTTTATAATGTTTTTTAAACATTAACAGTCTTATACATCTACAATATTAAATCCCCTGTCAAAAGACTCAAAGTAAGTATATATTTGTCATCATATGTATTTATCATATTATAATCTGAAATATAATCATAAATTATGGGAATCCTAATACATGTTCAAATATTCATTAAATTCGGTTTGTTTGACTATCCGGAGTACAGAGAATTGCAGGAGTAGATAATTATCACCAGACCGGAGGATGTTTCGTATTGACAGGTTGAGAGTTGAGACACAAACGGGGTTGCTTTTGTGCTAAGTACAATAGCAGGTTACCGCCTATAGCATTAATAACTCTCTTGCAGGTGTCTAATACAACTATAATAGTATTCCGACTCCAATCACCTGCGGTACAAGTGTTGGAATATTATACAATATGAGATATTAAAATACAATCTACTGAAAGTGAAAATGTAAGGTCGACTGTGGGATCAGCATTGTGAATGCAGTTATTGTTCTATTATCTAAGAAAAGTGTTCCACTTCAATGTTTCACATGGTTTCTTTTGTCTTGTCATTGAGAACAACAAATCAATAGACGTTCCGTATAACAAAAACAACTTATTCACTACCTTAATCACATTATTATATTTCAACAGTGTTGAATTCCATATGACTGATATTCCGAGAATACCATGCCTACATATAAAAATAAGAATGGAAATTATTTGTATTCTTTTTGATAAATTTGATACTCTGGACTAGTTAGTACCTTTAGTGTAGGAGTTCAGTATTAAGTATTACCATGCACTTCCATGTATGTTTCTTTCTTTTTCAAATTAACAAAGTGTTCAATATTCAATACGGTACTCTATATACGATTTAGGGAGACGACAATTTTGTATTAATAAAATTTTATATTTTAATTATTCAAAGACACTTATTTTATTTTTGTTGATATCTTGGCACCACGGTGTCTTATTATACGAAAACGATACAGATAATATAAATTTAATATATTTAACATACCCAGTTTTAAATTTTCTTTGTGTTGTCGTTTTTTTGCAGGGTACAATAAGTAATACTACATTGTGAAATAAGATTATGCTGGAATATTAATAAACGAAGGAATAGTCCCTGAGTGCTTACGGGAATCCTAATGATTGCTAATTGGCAGACATTTTAAGAACAAAGAACCAACGCAAATTGCTCTTACCTGTTCCATTTTAGGTTCATTTCGTTTGTTTCTATTTATTATAAATTTCGAGGAACAGTCTCTCGGAAAATCCAATTAATAAAATATGTCGGTACTTAAATTTCCCTGTTTTCAATTATTCAATTCTTACCTTTCGCGTTTAATTGAGGTAATAATGGTATCAATATTAATCTTAATTGTTTTATGGAATAACCGACAACTGATTCAAATAGTCAATGATGAAATATTGAATATAATGCATCAATTAATTTTTCAATTGATAGAAAAATTATAATTTCATATTTTTATAATTTAGTTCAGCATATTTATTGTTTCGTTAATGCAATCACCAAAGATTTATATTCCTCCAAATGCAAGCGTAAGCAATACTTTTTTATATAACGACTACCTTGTTAAATGACTATTCACACTTACGACTGTGGTTATATACCTACATGAGGTCTTTCGTTTGAAAACTGTTGAATATTATGGACGTACGTCTTCAATATAAAAGATTCACGTAAAATTTTATATAAAATGTGTCATTTAAAATTATACCAACGCAAGTTGAATATTCACCACTTCCAGTCAATACAAGCCAATTATTAAGTCAGAACTAACCTCTTATTACTAAATAAAATTACGAGAGAAGTGAATTACGAAAATTAAGAGAACGTGTAATATTTTTTTGTTTGTCTAAGTTATATTTTGAAACGTGAGAAGGGTTACGCTTTACTGAAACCATGAAAATATGTTAATATTTTTGCTCTGCATCAAATATTATTTTTTAAATACGAAAAACGAAATGTTTAGTAAAGAATTTAAGTAAAGCTTTTGTGTAAAGGATGTATATACAGTTTGCATGTGATATTAGAAATACCCAGAAAGCTGAAAACTCGTTTGAAGTCTCTTCAAAAGTTTTTTTTTTCATGAAAATAAAATACAACAACATGAAGGTTCGTTCGGTTTAAATATGATTTTGTTTTCATAGAATTTTTTTGAGCCTAAAATATCGACAATGGTACATATGTAATAAATGGGTATTCTTTTAATAATATATCTAAGAACACTCATCCGTACATACAAAATATATTTGGTTTCAGAAATACTGCGGATTTAATGTTATTGTTTGGTTTTAAATAATTAAAGTTATAATCGGTTTTATTTTAACACAAGAACCAGTTTCTTGCATTTGAAAAAATATGTGAAAGAAGGAAAAATAAAAGATTGATCTCTTAACGTTAAAAGGTACTGGTAAGGGATGCTGGTAACAATATAAGACAAAAAATACGTCACAATATTACAGAGAAACCCTTTTCCAAAAAAACGATGGATGAGGAGTTATTTATTTATTGCCAAAGGTCAAAATTATTAATATAAAAGAAAAAAAGAAAATTCCATGACTCTGATAATTTGGTGTTTGTTTTATTTGTAAAGTCTCAGAATAAAAGTACTTTTGTAAAATTTTATATTTTGAGAGTTATAATTAAAAGTTCATTGAAATAATTTGACTAAAAAGCATTGAAAAAATCTTAGTCTCACGAAAAAATGAGAATGCTTCAACACATTTTTCGAAGCACAAGCCTTTCACTTCTCGAGACGATGTTTACTGTATAATAATTCACAAAGTAGGTAACTCATCCCACATTTTCTTGTAAAGCTCAAACAGCAGTTATGACGTCATCCATCACATGAAAAATGCATTAGAAGAGGACAAGATGACAGTTATTATTAATTGACTGAGGAGACTTAAATATGACATTTAAGTTATGAGACCTTGAGTTTCTCATTACACAATGATCACTTCGTTGATGGAGAGCGTTTATAAAGACAACTGAGCAAATTATAACTTTTCTTTGATATAAAAATTGTTCCAAAAATATTGCAATGGTTTTTGTCGGATGTTTTTAGTTTATTTGATGTGCATTTAAATATTAAACCGAAAAATTATTGACTCTCTCTAAAAACGGTAAGTTTTATTTCTCCTTGTACCTAGATGGTGAACTGTTACGTAATCGAATAATTACCAATACATAAAAATATATTTTCATCATTTTTGAGAATATTTTGTTACACTCGTTTTGTATGACTTGAATAGTATTTTTGAAAAAAATAGGGCTTTTATTAATTATTTATTATGATGTGAAAACCTCCAGTAATTATTATAAACCGTTATACATTTTTAACGAAACATATATTACACAAATGTCACTAATTATTTTAATTTTAAAACATATTACACACATAAGTCAAATATACATATAATATTCCCGATGAGTAATTTTCATTTTTCATTTTTACCGTGACACGTGTTTCGACCCACTCGCTATAATTATCATGTTGAGTGCATCGAAATACGTGTCATAGTATAGTTGAATAATAAGTTGTATTTACTTAGTAAATGTCAAATATAATAAAAGATAGATTTAACCATAACGTGACATGTCAATCAATTATTGATTTTTTTTAAATAATCAGGCATAAAACTGCGCAATATCAAATTGCGCGCACTTATTATGACTAAAAAACTTTTAAAAATCATTTATTACGTTTACATCAATCAAATGTAAGCGTAGTAAATTTATTAATTATTAAAAAAGTCAAGAAAATTAATAAAAACGTATTTATTTGTTTTTTAATAAAATGTTACGGATATCCTTGATTTGCTAGTAAAAAAAAATAGACTCGGATGAGGAATTATTCTAGTGATAATATTAAACATTACTTTATGTGATATTCATAATTGAAATTCAGGAAATTAGGAATCAAACTCAGAATCTTCTACATACATTGTAAAATTGGAGAAAAACAACGTTATTTTATTGATATTTTATCTCTTATTTCTTTAACATCACGCTGGTGGACTGGTACAAAAAGCACATGACTGATCTCCTTTCCTTCATATAAACAATCAAAATAATATTGTTTCAGTGCGATGTAGTACCTTTTGCATCATTTAATATGGATGAGGTGTAGAACAAGAATGAAATTAATGATTGCCATTTATAGAGAACAGCAACAAAAAATACACATAAACTTTTATGAGTCTCTGTTATAAATTAACCAAGGAAATTTAATCAAAGAAACTTGTTTTCCATTATTTTTGAGCACACATATATTAAAAATAGACGTCATTAGGTTAAATTATATGAATCCTATCTATTTTAATGAACAATGGATATATTTATGGTTATAATTGACCATATTATAAAATGTACTTTGGTCACTACCCACATCATCCATTGTTAGTATTTTAACTGAAAGCTCTTTGTGGATTCAATATGCATATAGTATGTACCATATATACCCGTATTTTGTTTGAACGTCCATTTTCATTTTGCATTCTAGCTTCGTCCGAATACCTACTATCCATCCAGTACTCCTTCGTACTCGATTCTCATAACGTGAATAGATCTGATCGAGAGATCACTTACCGCCTCGATTGGTTTATCAATTACATATAGTGCAGGTGGACTTCTATAAAAAACTTGACATTTCTATAGCATGATTATAATCCCTGTACAATATTTAATTAGCGCTACTTCTGTGGGATTTACGGTATTAATTGAGAACAAAGTTAATCTGTTCTTCATTTACTGAATTAATGCTTGTTCCAGGAGGTATATAAGATTTTAATTAAATTAAAACGCCCACCAACAAATAGCATTACTCTGTAAGAATTCCCTTACAATTTCCAGATTACTGTTTGCTTTCTTCTTTCTACAAAATCTTATTAATTAATTACATTACGAATATATACAAACATTGACATAAGTAATTCAGAATTAAATATCTCTAGCCAAAAGTGTAAAAATTACTATAATATCCATGTTTTACGGAAAATGCAATTTTATACATACATGTAATAATAATTATAGTTATTGATACGGGAAAAAACATAAAAAAATTTTAAAAATACCTTTTTCAAAATTATTTACTTATTTCAAGTTCAATTAATGTCCCGATATAGCTCGTTTTATTTTGTGTATGGAGGGAATATTGAAATCTATGGAAGACATCCACAGGACCGACGACTTGGCGTTGGGTGGCTTAAGTGATCAATTTAAACACTTTTTAACGTTTACCATTCTGCCCAATATTTGACATCCGTATTTCAAGTTGTACGTACTTATATGCTGTATTGCGACATTCGCATTCGTAAAAAATAATAAAATGCAAGAAAATTAGCAACCATATTTTTTGTTCTTGTTTTCCAATCGGTTCAGAAAAATACCTTGTATTCTTCAGGGATGAATAAATACCTACCTACCCCACTAGGAAAGGTACTTATTCATCAAATCCTGCATGTCATACGTAAGATGTTTCATCTCTACCTTATACATTTTATATAAATATTTGGCCCTCGTGGATTAAAATGCAGTTTTTGATTTAGTAAAATAATATTTTTAAAACGGTATTTTTAAAATTACTGTCATACCACATGTGCACAAAGCAAACCGTAAAATAGTTTAATGTGTTAAAATTAATAAAAAAAAATATTTTGCCAAATTTTCCACTGACCAGATAAATATCCCGGTAACGAAATTAAAGGGAATAATTTCAATAACTCCCTCTTATTATTTTGTATTTTATCATTTTAAGTACCTACAAGCGATTTAGAGAGTAGTACCATTAAGAAATCAACATTACAAATTGTGTTATGTAGTCGATCAAAAACCCTGATTTAACCAAAAATGGTATAAGGATCTACTCAATTAGTTATAAATCATAAAAAACCAGATAGCTTTTGGGAAGGTTATTTTTAATGCGTTTATAAAATGGTGGGTTGATATTCGCAATTGTATTTTGTTTTGTTTTTGTTCTCCTTAATAGTCATTCTGCAGCATTGTAATACGGCAAACTGACCTTCATAAATATAATGCCAGAAGGATTCAATATCCGATATTCCTACACAATATGGAGTTGATTTGATGTGTAGGATTTACCATCGCATTAATCTAAACCAGAAAGGAAAATATTTCGCAATACCCCCATTGGCAAACAAAATTAAATCAAATGGCAAACAAAATATTACAATATCTCATATATTTAATCTTGAATATTTAAAATAATAAAATATACACACTTACTTGGTACTAGTGCAATTATTAGATATTATTATTTACTATAAAAAATCAGTGGTCACACTTAGCTCACAAGTAAATGGGTGGTGGATGCAGTTACAAAAAATCAAATGGTTCATTCAAAGACAAAATGATCAACTATATTTTGAATATTGAAAGCATATTAATATTTTTCAAAGATAGCATACATAAGCACTTTTCATAGATTTCATACATAGCATTTAGATATTTTTCCGATAAAATCAAACCCAATCTAATCACAGTTATCCCCTTCCTTGCTCCTACACCACCTTAAAATATAATTGCCCCCACCCCTATCCTTATCCCAATAATTTGTTCACTGTTTCTTTTATATATTATGTATGTATCTTTAGTCATAAAATAAACTCTGAAGAGAGCAACAGGATGTTGCCGAAACTACAATAGTTGGTTTTTAATAAAAATGTGAGTGGATCAAAAAACAAAGTCTATTTATTTCTCAAAATAATATAAGATGATCTATTAACCCAGCCTATGGCAGGTCAATACTCTTTTTATTTTATTAGTCAAGCTAACATATTCCTTTCTCATAAAATGTAGCTTTGTATCTATTTAGATATCGATGTTATATATTTACAGCGATTCTTCGGAATTTAAATTCAATATTTGTGTGTATAAATGCATACATACTTAAAAAAATTGTTGATTTAAAAGATTTATTGGACTAAATGACAATCAGAGTCAAATTATTTCTTTTTACAAATCTTGTTTTAATTTTTTTTAATTCACAAACGCTGTCGGATTCAAAATATTTCTTTATGTTTTATATCAAACTTTTTTTAATAAATAAAAAAAACATTAATTTATTTTAATGTTTGTAAAGTATCATACTTCTTTAACAGTGTTTTTCCTAGAAATATGTACATTTAATATCACATTGTTATCATAATGCCATATTTTCTACTTTATCTCACGCGGATTTTTATTCATAGACGCTGGAAATAATACACTCCTGCATCAAATATCAGATATTAAATTCAGCATTACTCATACTACCACGTGTTTAAAATGGATATTGTCTTATAAGGACACAGAAAATGTTGTTTTCACAACGAACAAGATAATTATAACGTACAATATTGTGTGAAGTGTTACCTGTACACTATGAAATCTGTAATCATAATAAAAAATATTCATCCCACATAACGAGTTATCGCAATCAGTTACGTTTTACTGTATAATTCTATAATCTGCCAATATGGTCATTCCATACATCGGATTAATCTGATGAAGTATAATATGTTATTGTTAATTTTTTAATCATGAACGCCGGGTGTAAATGACTGATTCATAACAATCATTCTTTAAAATCGACCCCTTGTGATATATTATTAAATCCGAAAAAAGTGATTTATTCATATTAATGTGTGTGTTTTTTTTTAAATTGCAAAACATATTATCCAAGATTTATAAATCATAGTATAACGACAACTTATTATTTAAAAAAAACCTTACTAACCAACTTATCATCGCCTCTTTTAGCAGAGGTAGGCAGAGATAAGAAAATTCCACACTTATGTCTTTGCAAACAATCTTCGCCGTTTTCACATTTATGTATCTCCTCATACATACCCCCTAATTATTTCGATTTCTGATCTGACCAATTCCGAGTACTCGAAAAACTTCATCCAAAGAAATACATCACTTGATATATCATCCAAACTTTTCTTTGGTTTTCTTCTGCTTCTATTGCCAACCACATTCGCCACATAAATTTGGTTAACTATTTTTAATTCTCTCATTCGATTCACATGCTCAAACCAGCTCAACACATCTTTCATTATTTTATCGATAGTGCTTATCTCAACCTTGCATTATTTCCTTATATCACCATTCAAACATCTATCAGTCAACATTTTGAGTGTGTCCAAATACTTGTTCACAAAATCTGGATTATCTCCAATTATAGGAGTTATTTTCATATTATCTTTTGAAATCTCATCAAAGATGAAGAAGAATATGGAAGTCTGGGCATTTACGGGGCTGACGACCTACATAGGCTGGTTTAAGTGATCACTTTACACACGTGTGACATTCACCAATTCTACCCATTATTTACATCTCACCAATAGATGTCTCTAGTGAAGTTCTAGTGATTCAAGAACAAGGTTTCTAAATTGGTTCATATATATAGAACTTCCAAGAATTTGAGTAGTGTGGTTGTCAATAATGGGTAGAATTTGTGAATGTTACACGTGTGTAAAGTGATCACTTAAATCAGCCTATGACGGTCGTTAGCCGCGTAAATGCCCAGACTTCCATATTCTTCTTCATCTTTGATGAGATGTCAAAAGATAATATCTATCAGTCATATCATATTATTATTAAAATGGATATTTGAAGCTTCAAACATTGTGAATTTTAATTTAATAACTAACAAAGTAACAATAGTTAATATTCATTATATATCTTACTATAACATCAATGTAATTAAGACCGGGTTTCGAAACAAGCGCTTTCTTCCTCAAGTAGTCTTGATGCAGAAACCGTTTGTTTCGAAATATCAAACTACAAAATCATAATTTCATAAATTGATTCGGTAGTCACTTTGTGATAAAATTTATCCATTTTTAATTAAAGTTTTACTTAGGAAATACCACTATTAGTGTATTTACTAGATAAAACGTAAAAAAATACAAAATTATAATTTCATCATAATGGTTATATCAAAAGGGCAAAAAGGTACTACTGTTTTCATAAAATTTATTTTAAATTTTGATTTATCGATTCGGCAGTCCAATTGTGCTATGTATCCACTTTTTATTTAAATTTCACCTGACAAATACAAAATTTTATTAAAAACAAAAAAGGTACGCGTTTCGATACATTCTGTACCATTAAACAGTTTTTAAAAATGCTGTTGAATGCATTGAAACACGTGTCACGATAAATTTTAAGAAATAATAGTATTTACTAGGTTAAATTTGAATTGAATCCGATTAAATGTGGATAGTTTATATACTTCTTGTTTATTTATTTCATAAACAAGACACCTTTACAATACTGTAATAAAAATACAGTGTTTTGCTGATAAGTAATTGTGAGAATATTATTGAAAAGTACCAACGGTGTTATTTATATTTATTATAATTGTACATTATATATTCATTGATAAATTTATGCATGAAGATATTATCTCTGTGCAAATATCAATATGCAATCAATCCATGGTATGTCAACACAAAGGATATCCATAGTTACCTTTAGATAAGATTACACATAATGATAAGATGCATAGTAAAATACAGTAAATTATTGAATAATAATTAGGTAAAACTATTCATCACTGTAATAAATAATGCGCTTCCTATGAAATCTAGTTGATGTGTCACGATATCACTCGTAGACTTGGTCGTAGAGTTGTTTGCGCGGGCGATGTAATTACGACTGCTGGTAGATTGTTATGTTAGGTAACCAAGGTCTCAGTAGTGGGCCAGTGGGGCGAGCCGGGTACCAACAGCACAGGTTCAATTCCCACGGACAGATATTACAGAGATACCATTGTTAATGGAGAGAAAATGAGTTCGGTACCGGCGAACATTAGAGAACACTTGCGCAAGATGTGCGTGTCCGTTTTCCATTGCGGTACAACTGTTGTTATATTATTATGATTGCTTTTAATGCATTGCTAGAACGTGCAGTCCCGGATAAAAGTCTCGGGCTAGAGTTTGTATTATATTCTTATAATATATAGCAGTAAAATAAAACCTACAATAACACGAATTTAGTCATATTATTTAATCGCAATATTTAAGAGTGTCCATAAAGTCTAGGTTTGTCTCATTTCATTATTTAGTTACTAAACTAACTCCTTAATGAACAAATTCTAAAATTTTAGCAAGCAATATTGAAATAAATATGAAAAAGGGATATAACCCTGGTCAAGGAAATGCGCAGGACTGATCACCTTGCCTTCACATACTAAACGAACAAATTAACATTGCATAAATTTGATGCAGTGCCTTTTACACTACTGGGTGCGTATAGGGGTCATAAGTAGTAATAATTCAATATAAATTATGGTTATTAAAAAATATTCCGATGTTTTAACAACATTAATTTTATTAAACAAAACTTTATCCCATTTGAAAAAAAAAGTTTCTATCCTGTTTCTAGACATTTTTTCATCCGTAATTCTCTTTATTTAAAGTTTTAATAACAACCATTATTTGTTTATTCCTTTCTGTATCCGATTCATATGAAAACAATATTGTCGAATTTAATGTTTCAGTCTAGCCAATTATAAATCAAACACATTCACAGTATTAGCGTACGTTGTTATTGCGATAATTTATTAACGCTCAGAAATTAATTTCAGCAAAAAATACCATGTTAAATTTTGTAATCAATGCAATCAATAACTGTTCAATTAAATTGATTAATCCAATGAAAAGTAAGTGTTGGATATACCAAGTTCAAAACCCAGCTCGCTACATGAAAAATATTTAACTTTTAGAGGCAAGTTCATATTTAGTGTTTTTAATTTATTTTTTTCGTATTCATTTTTAACTAAAGTTTTACTTGGCAAATACTGGAAAACAGTTGTATTTACCAAGAAAATTTTTATTAAAATTTGATGGACAATACAAAAAAGTAGCTGAATTAATTCATAAAATTATTTCATATTCATTATACGGATTGTGAGACTAGTTCGAATCCCAGAAAAGGTAATTTGGTGATATTATACAATTATTCAATATTTCAATTTTATGGAAATAAATTAAAAGTCATAAAAATAAAAACATTGGTTAAGTATCTACAAAAAAATATGTGAATTTTGCAGAAAAACGTATACAGTTAAATTTTAAAAGATGAAAACCATAGGCGTTGAAGTGATAAATGATAGAAAAATGAGAAAATTATCCAAAAGTATGTGAATATTCTGATGATGTTCCTAAAAATTAAAAAAAATCATGTGAAGAAGTGATTAACAAAAGGGTTAATCATAGTTTTGCAAGGAAAATGACTATATTAAATGTTTATTTTGTCTATTTTTTGTTAGATTCCAGTTTATTGCGTAGAAACACGTGAGACATCGATGATTTTTTATTGTTTTATGATTCACAATACCAAGATAGAACGGCGACAAAGCAAAATGCTGTAAAATTGCCACGAAATGGCAGAAAATAGACAAAGTGCTTATTCAATTATTTTTTGCAGAGACAATTCTATGTGGATAGAAACTTCGTTGTTTTCATAGCAAGCCGACCGCGGCGGTGCTAAGCGCTGTTTAGGTCAGTAAATACTTATTATTATTTATTTCCTAACACAATGACAGTTGTTGGATTGTCGAGCGAGACAATAGCGGAGAACAAAATAACAGGTGTCTCCGTGGGTAATATATGTTCATTGTGAAAATATTTAATACCACACTACACAAAAAACGGTAATTAATTGAATTTACCTAAATTTGAGATCGCTAGTCTCCATACGCCAATTTTCCAAATTACAGTATGTCCTTCACTCTTACGTTATCTGTATCTTTTCAAATATATTCAAGTATGTAGAGAGTGGAAATATGTTACTTCTTGTCATGTTATGGTCGTGTAATTGTGAGTCAATCTGATACGGTGCCCTATGCATGGTTGGATGCAGATGACCATCAGAGTATACGTGTATAGAAAATTTTAAATAATAGTATAACTAAAGTATTTAAAACAAGAATATGTCATAAATACACAGGTACATAAACATAATTGTTTTTTTAACTTGTAGGTTAGGTAGACGAATATTAAAATCAGTATTAATATAACCATTTGCTAAAAATATGAAGAGTTTTAAATATTATACAAAAAACATTAATGGATTCATTTGTCCCGAATAAAAAATCTTATTTTGCATTTTAAAATTATGCTATTTTTAAATCAGCTCATTTCTACACGCGTCAGTAAAAAATAAACAAAAATTTGGTTGAAAATATCCAAATAATATTTTTATTTATAATTATTAAATATTTATTTTCTGGATATTTTTTCCGAATTTTCATAGACGGTTCGATTTTAAGCCACTGGATTTAATTTCACACTAAAATTTATGGTGTTAATGTGCATAACTAAACTAGCATTAAAAGCTATTAGTAAATTAGTATCCAATAAATAATATTTTGCGTAGATTTTAAATACTTACTGCTCATTTATCAGTCGGTTTACGTAGGTGCTACGAAAAAAAAGCGAACTTTGAACACACGACCTTTGAGTCAGCTAGCAAGCGCTTAGTTCGTGTACTCACATAAGTACTGTATACATATTTAACGTAATGCATATATAAATATATGTGGATTGGTAAAAGAGGATGAAAGTAGACTGAATATAGTCGTCAGAGCAGAGGAAGATAGTAAACTTGGAATGATCAAGTATTTCAAATACTTGAATGTAGTCAGGACAGTAGTTGGAATAATCGGAGGGTTGGAAGAAGATATTCAAATTTAATAAAAGTGTTGATATTCATAAAACCATATTATTAAGTATTAAGATAAATAACAATAATAAGAAACCTAATTACATTTTTACTGCATATCCATAAGACATGTTTCAAATTATATGTTTATATTATTTTTGATAATGACATTAACAAAATTTAAAATTTAAGAAGAAAAAAACAAAATACGCGCTATTACGAAAAAGCTTAAGCACTTAAAACAACCATTGCTGATGAGTCACTTGTATTGTATACGTTTTCCAAAGTAACAAATTATAAGCTAAGCTCATCGCGGTAACTGTGAAGTTGAAATGACTCGTTGACGGTGTGCCTTTTAACCTAGACCAAGAATCTCCGTAGACGAAATGTTACATCTCTTTGTTCGCCAATCAAAGGGAAAGGACATTGACCTGCCAACAGATTCATCTTCCAGGTTTCCGACTGGTAAGAAAGAAATTGTACCGTAGAAACTCGCAATACCGAGTGATTCAAACATTTAAATAAATCTGTTTTAATACGTGCACGCGGTAATATTAAACTTGAAGTAGACTTTTAAATATTGAATGATGGTACCCAATGAACATATTGAAAAAGAGTCACACTATCTTAAATAATAGTTTTGATCTTTTATGGCAAAAGCCTGTATATTCCAGTATCCATTTGAGTTTGCCAGATTGAGGTGCAGATATATTGTACACTTTGATCTGACAATAAAGCAAAAATGATTTTTTTGACATTTTTTGGCAAAAGCCTGTATACGTCAGTGTTTATTTACGTGTACTAGATTGAAATGCAGATATATTGTACACTTTAATTTGACACACAAGTATAGGCAAAGCCTGTTTTATTACATTGTCCTTTTGCGTGTGCTGGAATGAGATGCAGATATATTGTACACTTTAATCTTACATATAAGGAATAATGATAGTTTTGATTTTTTGGGCAAAAGCCTGTACATTCAATTGTCCAGTAGCGTGTGCTAGATTGAAGTGCAGATATTTTGTACACTTTAATCTTACATAAAAGAAATAATGATAGATTTGATATTTTTTGACAAAAGTCGTTTATTCCAGTATCCATTTGCATGTACTGGAATAAGGTCCAGATATACGCTTTAATCTTACATTACAGTAACAAAAAGAGAAATTGTTTACTTAACGATTTGTCGTCATGATGTATTAGAATACACTTTAACGTTTAGCTTGAAAAATCGGGGTGTATTATAAATCAAAGTTAATTAACTTTTTCATTAGTTTCTAGCATCAATGAATCTTGTATTTTATCAACAAAGCTAATTTTGACTCTTTGCCAGATTTACATGTGAGTATTATATATTTAAGTACTAATGCTTAATTAAAAGTGACTCGTATAATCGATGTTGTGACATTTCCTCCTTACAATAAAAGAAAATATTTATTTCTTGTGCTATATTTAAGTTGACTGTCATAAAAAAAAACAGAAATCAAGTTCTGGCAGAGTTGGAAATAGAACCCTGGACCTTAAATAAAAAACCAATTTCACTCTCATGGAAGTACTTACCTATATAATATATGTAAATAAAAAGTCGTATAGCCTGTTAATACTCGGACACAAATATTTTTCTATCTATATTGAGATGTCGATACAAAATGTAATATTCATATTTAAAATAACTCCTAAGTGGACAAAGCTAGATTGTGTAGATTGTGAGATTTGGATACACTTAAAATATTGTGAATATTTTTATACTGTTTATGTATGAGTATTTTCTTAAAAGTGAAATTTTATTTGCTTGAAGCTCAGCAATCGATATTTGTTTTTATTTTTTATTTTTTATACTGAACTTATTCCCTTTTTGATTCACAGCCTTATTCTGTGCGGAACTCATCGAACAGTAGAGTTTAATCACCTCACTTTAAGCGCGATGGTTGTCAAGTTAAACATGAACTTCGAGATCTAGATATAGTATAAGATCAACTTTTCAACATTTGAGAAACGTTGAGCTAAAATGTGACTCGTCATTCGGTAGCCCGACAGCCCTGAAATAATTGATCTTCCGATTTCTATAAGAGAAAAAAATGATCCAGAGCGTAATGGAACAAAAGTAACGGATGAAATCGTCTGACTTGTGGGACTGAAATGTTCTTTTACTGGAAATTATTTATGGGATCATTATTAAATGGATTCACTCCGATATGCACATTAATTATTCGCCATAACCACGGGTGATTCTTGAAAATATTTTAAAATATCATCTAATCTTTTGGATTATGCGAATAATAAAAAATGTTTTTTTTTTAATTTAAATTTCAATTGGTAAATATAATTTTATCATAAAACCTATTGTAACGCGTGTTTCAATGTCTTGACTGTATGTGAAGCTAAGTCCAAATTTTAGAGTTGTGTGCTTGGGACGTTAAAGAATAAACAGGAAAGCTGTATTAACTGTTATTTAATTATTTTTTATCAATATGGATATTGACAATAGCTAGACATTATATATTGTAATATTGTTAATCATGGGTTTGTAATATTGATTATTTCATTAATTTCTACTGTTTCAAATTGTTGGAGTTTACGATTTATCCTTTTAACGATTTTTAGTATTTCTTTAAGCGTTTGAAAACGATGCCAAATGGCACGAAAACGTGTTACAATAGATTTTACAAGAAATGGTATTTACCAAGTAAAATTCAAATTAAAAATGGATAGATATTACCACAAAGTAGCTGCCGAATCAAATTATGAAACAATAACAGAAATATTGAATAAATGCATCTTTGCAGCGTCTTTTATTTCTTCTTTTATCAACGAAAATTTTCATAAAAGCCTTATTTTATCTGCGAAACTGATCGTTTTTTGCGTAATGTTTCATAATAATTGTTTTATCAAGAAAGAATATTAAATTATGTTTAAAAAATCTACACAGACTTGTTCTATACACTTATCTGAATAATAAAATAAAATCAGAAAAATAGCACTATTTTTTTTCCATTTGAAATTCTTTTTAAAAAGTAATATAAATATTTCATAACAACTTTGAGAGAAATACTTGTGTTTTTCTTGAAAACACAAAAACATCCATTTTATGCTATTTTCGTAAGTCTGAGTGGCTATTTGTAAAAATAAATTAAATATCAAATTGTGGTAGAATGATTTCGAACCCAGAAACTCAAAGTCCAATCAAAGTCAGACTCAAAGTTCGCAGCATTCACCACAGGACCACACTCAAACACAAACTTTATAATTATATCGACCGTTTTCGAAAGAAACTGTCCTCGAGTGTTGAGTTGTAGAAAGGAAATGTTTGCTTTGAACCCGGTCGATATTATTTTTAACAAATATTTAATTTATTTGATTTTTGGGATTCTAAAAATTATTTCAAATTAAAATAAGGAAAAAAATAGAAACATTAAGTAAAACATGAGAATCATATATTTTCTTAAGGCTGAGTTGTGGAGAATTGGAATCCGTTATGATAAATTTCTCTAAATTAAATGCAAAATTCGTAATTTTTTCAAGAGATATATTTCGTACATCATTTTTCTAGTAAGTCAAATAGTTTAATTATGAAAAAAAATGTTACGAGATTTTAAAGATCCGTTATTATAATATTATAAACAGGTATTGTACAATATTGGCTTAAGTGCACTGCAGTGGTTTTCTACTTTCGAAAAACATTATACTGACAATCCAAATTTAAACGTCTTTGTTTTTAAATAAGTGGTTTGTAGGACTCAAAACTTATGTTGGTAAACTTATGTTCGATAATAGGGAACTGCACCTGCTTGTATCTATGTTATGATTTTGAAATAAAAATAACAATAAAAATATATCAATAAACTTTGCAATCATAATTTTTCTTTTTGTCTTGTTTATTAAATTTAAAATACAAACACAATTACTTTTGACAATTTAAACAATGAAAATCCTTTTCTAAAAACCTGTACCAACCCCTATGGCATATATGTACATATGCTTGAAGCCGTAGAAATACTGTGTACACACTCACTGCGTAGGAGTATTCATTTATCTCAAATAGACAAAGTGATTACTTCGAAAGGCGAAAAGAGAGCGCTGAATTTCAATTTTAGCAACATCAATAAAAATCAACCCTTTACGTAAAGTGCCGAAATATTTCTCACTAAAAGACTGGTGTGCGGGAGATAAACCCTTAATGGAGGAATAAACGAAGAGTTACAAAAATATATCTCACTTTGTGGGGCTGACAGCTCAATCAGCGATTCTGTTATTTTTTGCAGAGAACTTGTAATATTGTTAAAATTACAGCAACACAGAATTACTTTTGTAAACGTATGTATATATATATATATATATATATATATATATATATATATATATATATATATATATATATATATATATATATATATATATATATATATATATATATATATATATATATATATATATATATATATATATATATATATATATGTATATATAAATATATATATATATATATATATATATATATATATATATATATATATATATATATATATATATATATATATATATATATATATATATATATATATATATATATATATATATATATATATATATATATATATATATATATATATATATATATATATATATATATATATATATATATATATATATATATATATATATATATATATATATATATAAATATATATACACATCAAATAATTTAAATACATTTTTTATAGCATCAAAAACATTCAAGACTTTTTTAAAAATATATATTATTTAATTTTCTTATAATCTACGAGTATTAAAAAGAGTTTATACAAGTATTATTCCTTTTTTTCGGAGGGAAATCTCTCTCCAAATGTGAATTGAATTATTTTCAACCAATTACGGCAATCTTTAAAATTTTTGGACAAAAAAAATTTAATTCTTAATAAATTTGCAGGAATTATTTTTAATTTTTAATATAAGTCTTACCGAGTAAATACCACTATTTCTTAATATCTATTGTGACACGTATTTTGATGCATTCCGTATCATTCTCAAACACCGTTTGATATACAATGTTTCATTAAATAGGCAAAATATTTTTTTTTTTAAGTAAAATATAATTCTAAAATTGAAAGAGATTACCACAAAGTGTCTGCCGAATCAATTAATGAAATTAAAGTTATGGCTTTTTAAGTAAAGAAAGTGTTTGTTTGGTTTTATTTCCAAAGACTTTATTGCTCGGAGTGCAATCTCGGTGAAAAATCTTATTTGAATGTAAAGTGTACGGGAAAAGTCACTGCTAAGAAAACTTCAAGACTACATACAAAGAATGAGAAAAATAACTGCAAAATAAAAGTGGTTTCCATTGTATTCACGTTTAAGGGTATGAGAGACTGAAATATGCATTTAATATAAAAATGAATTTAAAAATTCTGAAGACTGTTCGCACTCTTTGGCTTCACTTAACGCTGCAAAATGAGAAGTTTAATATGGCGTGCACCTTGATACTTTAAATAAGTGCATAATAAATTTCACCAAAGGGGGGAAACCTTTAATGTTAACTCTTTAATGTATTACCTTTTGTTGTGGAAATATTTAATAATAAATTACTATCAAAAGTGGTTTATGGCGTGCTTAAATTTTTAATACTGTGGTTAAAAATGTTTTAAATAGGGGTGTACTAAGTATCTTTGCATAAGTAGTTACCGTAGAAGGTAAGTGTTGTAAGAAACTGTATGAACTATAAAGCTACCTACCTCCTTTACAGTACACGACTTTTCAATATTTTAGAACAATATATTGTGCACGTTTAGAGCTTTATGTATTATTTGAAAAAAAAGACGCTGCACTTTACAAAAATATACTTCTTTTAACCCTTATTCACACTCAATGGTGTATAGGGCACTTGATTGTATGGAAAAAGTATTATCTTAATACTTAAATACACAAAAGGTCCAGGTTAATTTTAAATAAATGTGAGGGAAAAAATAGTGTCGGAACTACATTTAATTTTTTTTTTCCAAGGTGTTATTTGAATAGTGACCGAGTTTCATTTACTCCATTCTCCACTCTAATGATGTCAGTAACGACGAAACCCGGTCACTTATCAAATAAAATAAAAGTGAAAAAAAACTACATGTTTGGTACTCCATTTAAAAAAAACATCATTCGTATTCATTTTAACGCTTCTGGGAATTGAAGTTTCTTCCACATAAAAATATAATTATATTTACATTAAAAAAATACCTTACCATTTTTTTTTCTTTCAGCATATTAGCAGATTTTGTATTCTGATATTAAAAACAGCTTACCTGTGAAAAAAAAAGAAAACATTTTATTAGAAATTAAATCAAAATTAAAAGCTTTACATTTTTCTATTGCAATTTCACATTTTTAACACCGTTTAATTGTATGTTTCTGCTACCTTGCTACCCTTAGCATATTTCAAATATTTTCCTTATTACAATTATGTCTATAGGCATATAAAGTTTAATTGAGAATCATATTTGAATAAATATGAAAATGGTTGTAAACCTAGGTATAGAACCTTCTGAAAATAATGAAAATCATGAAAAAATACAATGTTGAAAAAAATATTATAGTATGCAACCGATATTCTCTTCAAAATTTTATAAGTTTAAATGAAGAAAACGATTACTAATTTATATGGGAACATCAATATTTTTGCCTTAACTAAATATCTATATTGTAAAAATGTTCAAGCGAATGAATGATAGAATAGCGGTTTGCCAGGATAATGAATAAAAAATGTAGTTTTGTGCGATAGTAAATATCCAAGAACCTTTTGGTATGAAGTGTATACTTAATATTTCCGCTATCCGAGTACTTGATAGTATTCACAAATTCATGTAATTAATTATTTTGTTTTATTTTATGTTTAACTTGAGTTGTATTATCCACTGACACTTCGTGATAGAATTGCATTTTAATATATTATTAGATGAAAACCAATATTTTTAGCTTTTCTACATTATTTTTATTTGACCAGCGACCGGGTTTCGTCGTTACCGACATCATCTGACTGGTGGGAGGCTATAAAAATTGTTATGTTATATATAAAACAAGGCAGGAGTTGATAACCATGATTTGATATAATAAAATTATATAGCCTCCCACCAGTTTGATGATGTCGGTAACGACGAAACCCGGTCACTGGTCAAATAAAAATAAAGTGGAAAAGCTAAAAATATTGGTTTTAATCTAATAATATATTAACTTGAGTTGATTGAATAAAACGTGCTATTGAATTACTTTAAATTAAATCTTTGAATGCTATTCAACAGAATTTGCATGTTCACTTTTAGATAGACTTACTTACAAAGTATCTCATAACTCAGTGTCTGCTAGTTTAAATGGAGGGTATTAACTCCATGCACCACCTACCAAAGGCTGTGTATTAGCATTGGTTTGTAATTTCTAACTCTGGAAGCCAAACACGATCCCAATTTCAATTATCGTAGGCACACACCCCTCTTCTACTCCTGAGTCCCTGGTACCATTCAAGGCTGTTGGCACATTATAAAGGGATTAATATTCAAGAATAACCGAGAATGGCTTAGAAACGAATCCCTATATCTCCTAACTTGCTCATTGGATAGAATTTACTTAGAATATAATTTTTGATGGGCAATTTAAAGAGATATATTTTGACTCATAAACTGCACTAAATATTAATTGCAAATCGATAATCTTAAACCTCGCAATTATCGTAAACCAATTTAATACACTTACTTCAAAGTACTTAAGCATAAAATATATGTAAAGCAAAAAGTTATTTTTAGTGATAAATGACTACAGATAAAGAAAGGAAAACAACTTATTATTAGTCAACAACAAAATATTTGATGTAACCATCATGCCGCTTCCCTGCAGAGAAAATAGAATGCCACACCAATCTGTCTTTGCAAATAATATTCGCCACTTTCACATTCATGCATCTGCCCATACATATCCACCGATTTAAAAAAATACATATTTCATATTGTAGTTGCCTCTTAGAAATCAATTTATTTTGGTTAACTTACTTATATTTCGTTAAATATTCAACAACAAAAAATCCTGTCATTTACAAGCGAATCCTTGTCTAAGCTTCAAATTCTTAGTTATAATGGTGTCATATTTATATCTCACAAGTATTTGCCTGCGGGGATCATATGAAGACTGCCAAATAATTTTGTTTGATAAAAATTGCGTATATGCTTTCTTATTTATTGTTTAACTTTTGTTTTTCTTGGCGAGTGTTAAAAGCAGATTTAATTGAATTTTAAGAAAGTTTTAAAATATATTTTTCATGTACGAACAAATTTAACGGTCTCGTTATTTTCTTTGGAAAATTATTTATGAAATTTCAGCTTGTTAAATACTTTATGAAAATATTCAGATCGCTTTTGAGAGGCACAAGTCTTTCAAAAGTTTCCTGGAAAAATCTTAAGTTCCAAAAGAAGGTATTTTGGCTTTTAATCGTTATTTTTTTCCATATTTGGAAAAGACGAGATATTTTATTGTACTTCTTTGTAAGGGCCATTGTAAAATATACTTTAATTTTATTAAAATATTCAAAAATACGCCACCTATATTAAAAATTAATTAAAGCGATAATCCAGAATACAGTCTTCATCGCCTCTCCAATAAAATATAATAAAATAAGTAAATATTATGTTTATATCGCTCACTCCTTTCAAAAACGTCATAAATCAAAAATCGTCAATTTTGAGTTATGCATGTTTTCAGAATGCCTAGAAAATGTACTATACCCCAGAAAAAGAATCATATTTTTAACTTAATATTTACCCTCTACAGGGAAGAAAATGTTGTTTTTTCATTTTGAAGAAAATGTATTGTTTAATTATTTTTTTAAATAAACTAAATATTTTTCGAATGGAGAAAAAACCTTCAGGTTTTACCTAAAAATATTTGTTGCTCAGAAAAAAGTTCAATAAGTGGCTTGATATTTATTTTTAATATATTGTATTATATTTTTAAACTTTAAAAACGTTCTCCTGAAAAATCAAGTTTTTTTATTTATGACGTTCTTGAAAGGAGTGAGCGATATGTGAATGATATTACTGGTTGCTTTGACTTTTAATAATATAATAAATTTTCAATATATGTATAATAAACGGTATATCAAATTATTTATATGTAAAATCCATGTACATAAATGTACTTATAATTCTGGTTTTATATACATTTAATCAAAATTTGGACTTCCCAATTAGCCATTAAAATAATTCATGTACTTAACTACAAATTTCAATTCAATAAAGTTATCATTGATTTATTTGTTTAAATGCTAGGAAATACTAAATATACGTGGTAGAAATATGTTAAGAAAATCAGTGAGAGAAGCAAAAAATGCGTTATTTTGTATGGGGTGATCATACTTGGTGAAAGTCATAATTAATTTACTAATTTGTGATGTATGCATTAATAGTGTCGTTCCAAGAAATCGATAAGGTATAAACACAAATTTGCAACGCATGAACTAATTTATTTTACACGGCAAGATTTTCGCATAGTTTTCAATATACCAATCATTAATGAGATTCGCTTGTACAGTTGTGGAAAGTTCTGGAATGATCTAGAACGAAGAATTCTAAAAGATACTTCGTTGTAATTGCAAAGTCATCTTACTACCAGTGAAGCGTGAACCTTCGATGTCACGCCAGATGCTTTCTTTCTTGTTCACTGGCGATCTTGTTCTACTCGATCGACTGCAATTGTTTCGTTTTGCGTTTATATTACTGTGAACCTCTTAAACCTTCAAGGAAACGATCATTGGGTCCGATATTCTTGATTATCTTAATCCGGCGAATTGGTTAATATTGGAATTATACGAAATATTACATTATTTTGGCACGTTTTAATCCATCAGATCAGAACACGGGTAAGCAAAAAACTTTAGTTATGATATTAAATAAATTTCTTTATTTACGATAATATCTAGGTTTTGACGCGTCATAAACGCTGAATTATTCAAAGAATAGTTAAGTTTTTGAAAAAAGTGACTTTAGAAACAAATCCTTTGGATAAATGTTTTTTTAACCATATATTTATATTTATCATTGGAATAATTCACTTATTTTCACATACCTATTATAGTTCATGTATGGCTTTTGGTTTATATTATCAAATGAATATCGATAGTAATATTTAAAATGCTATTTAGGTGTACATATTTGTATATTTGTTTAAATAATTATGCATACAAAAGTATGATCGTGTAATTTACGTCAAAATATCGTTCAACAATATTTTCTATATTATGTACAAGTACTTTCCTACTTTTCAATTATGTTGTTAGAGTATGTGAAAAATGTGATCTCAACATAAATGATGGAAAAATGTAACAAAATATAATCTAAACCACCACAATAATAAAAAGTCATTAAACGACTTAAAAGATGAGGGTGTTTTTATTTATGTGTGAATGTAATTGGTTTATTAACCAGCTGTAAGGTTGTCTTAGTTTATGGTATTTAAGGCTTATTAGTTTACATAGATCTCTGATTAAGCAATATTGTTCTAAGCTCGCTCCAAAATGAAAATAAACAAGGGTACCTTCGTCATGAATTACGCCGTAATCATTAAATGTATGCAAATATAGTTTCTGAGACAATTACTACATCTCCTAACCGTAAATCCCGTCTGCTGCCTCTTTCTGTCTCCTCTCCTCTCCCTTTTATCCGCTATCGTCTGTCGTCTCTTCTACCATCTACATCTCCCATCTGCTCTCGGTACAAGGCTTGTGAACAAGCTATTACAAGCTAGCAATCTCGTGGAGGTATATCGAATTGCCGACTGCTTAGAAACAGTTACAGAATCTTAAATCTAACAACCGAGGCGTTATTTGATCTGACAATTTCTATTTTGATAGCTTCCATTAAAATCATACGCCGAGTAATGTTCTAACTTTGTTTTTTTTTTTAATATATTTATTCTTACAAGCACAGGGGTTGGTTTATCAAATGCTAAATCGCCATTTAAAAGTGTGATTGAACTTTAAAAACAATAACGAAAACGACTTTTTCATACAGATTTTATATTTCAGCATTTCTTTTTATCGCCATTTAGTTTTTTCGTATGACAATGAGTATACCAGAAAATAAAATAATAATAAAAACAATTGTAATTTTACAAACAGATCTGTTCATCATCTTAAAGGGGATTTACAATTGAGTTTTTTTGTATATTTTCACAGTTTTAAATTAATATAATTTACGTCTAGATGTTACTATAAATAGATATTGATAAAAGTATACCGAAATACAGATATATGGATTAAATATCAAAAAGTGATTTAACTCACGTCCATTGTTCAAAAAGTTATTCAAAATGGTGATGTCATTACAATTTTATTAACTCTGTTCTCCATGAATACGATAATATATACGAAATTTATTCAATATATTTTTTAATATCAGAAACAATCTTTAGAGATTCATTTTTTTCATACGTAAGATAAGTTTTTATATTCGTACTATAATTTAAAGTTTATGAACATTTGAAATAAATGAACTGTTATCAATACCGCTACTACTTACATACATGGAAAAATTAGGTGGTAGAGTTTTTTTTTTAATTTTAAACGTTCTTCTGCCACTATTAAAAAAATAAATTGCTGGCAGCTTAATTGCAAAATCCTAAGAGTCATTATTTGAAAAAAAATGCAACAAAAAGTTTTTGTAACATGCTTTATAACTTTTATCCGGAATCGTAATTAGCAAAAAATATCACAGATGTAAGATATATATATATATATATATATATATATATATATATATATATATATATATATATATATATATATATATATATATATATATATATATATATATATATATTTATATATATATATATATATATATATATATATATATATATATTTACACACACACACAATTTTTATATAAAGAAAATAGCCGCTATTTTGTATGTGTTGTATGTGTCCAGTAAAAACGACATAACTCGAAATACAGATATGCACACTTTAAAAAAAAACAATTTGACGATTTATTTTTGTTACTATTTTCATGTATGAAGATGAACTCATATATGCATATTATTTAACATTCTTTGTGACTCAAGAACGTAGATGAATGGTAAGAATTACAAAGCACACACATATGATAAAAGTACATCATTCATCACAATGTTGTGTACATCCGTTATATTTAGTTGTATGTCATAATAACGACCTATTTACGTGTTTAATTCTACGTTAGTCGCTCGGAGGTTTCATACAAATTACACGATAATCTATAGTTATATACATACATAAATATACACGTATATATTACAAGCCATAATAATCTATTCCCATACATCATGGATAGATACAAAAGTTTGCTCCAGATTTTTATCCATCTAATGACTTTAACAAATGGCTCTGGTAAATAAGAGAGAAATTAGGTCAGTAATGTCACGACATTTAAAAAAGCGCCCATCTTGCTTCAATGAAATAAGCTATTATGTCAATATTACAGTAATTAAGTATTCTACATTCTATTTGAAGATTTTTTCAGCCATGATGTTGATAGCGTTTTCGGGGGTTTTATGCCGCGGTGTATCGAAATTCCTTCGTGTAAGGTTTAATCGCTATACAATGTGGGTGATGTATTACAAATAAATTTTGTCCGCCTCCGTAGTGTAATGGTCAGCACGCTCGGCCACCGTTCTGGAGTTCCCGGAATCGATTCCCAGGGAGAGTCAAATAAATATAAGTGATTTTTTCACTGTAATATTTATTTAATATTACCCTGGACTGGTACCTGAAGCGGAGAGCTGATCACCTTTCCTTCGTGTGTTAACGATCAAGATAACACTGTGTTTATATAATGCAGTGCCCTTTGCACCATTGGGGTGCGGATAAGGGTTTGAATATTGAATTATAAATAATATAAAATGAAATAAAATTCTATTTTAAATTCCGGCAAGTAGGATATTTGACAAACTACGGTATAATTATCCAAAAAAAACCCAATCAGTAATAAGTGCGACAGAAAAATAGGAAGATCGTATTGTACTATTTAAATAATTCATGAAGATGATTTCACTTTTTGATTTTCAGGTTTGAAGAATATCAAAATAAACTGTGGCTCAGACTGCAAAAAAAAACAGAAAACTCATATTTGTCATATGTATAATTTCACAATGCTCGTGAAGCTATGAAAATATTGAAAATCTATGAAAAAACAAAGCAATCGAAAACATTGAACGTCTATAATTAATATTTATGCCAGCGTGTACTATAAATTTTAACGGATGGCGCTGCCACTGTAGTAAAAACAGGTTTAAAAAAAACTTAATTTTATCCATCCCAGGTAAAAACACCTATAACAGATTATTTAAAAAAAACGCGCGTATTAGATTAAATAATTTTATTTTATTTTAAAGCAACCGATAACTATTTTTGAACAAATGAATGGTGATTTGAAATAAACTAACATAATATATATATATATATATATATATATATATATATATATATATATATATATATATATATATATATATATATATATATATATATATATATATATATATATATATATATATATATAAATATAAATGTATATATATATTTTTTTTAATGATTTGAAATAAAGGTCCTCTAGTTTAAATATAATAAAATATCAATTAAATATTTTGTTATGAAAACGATATTTTTTATTTAATATTCGATTAAAAAAACAGAATTGTATTCTATATCCAAAAGAATTCGATATTATTGTTTTTTTCATAGCAAAAGCGACAAGTTTCTTTACACCGCTTATATCCATCAACACTTCACTTATTTTCCAACTCTCTACTAAAAATAAACATCGATTCTTAATAGTAGTAGTTTCTACACGATGAAATATTACAAGCGAATAATATCAACGGTCCACGGAGATTAATATTTTAAACAACATCCCGAAAAAGATATTTTAAATCATAATTTTAAAAAACAACGTTTTTTTAAGACATTGAAAGCGATTATGAGTGAGATGTTTACAACATTTTGAGAGTGTCCAAATACTTGTTCAAAAAATCTTGATTATCTCCAATTACAATGTTGTAAATAAATTATCCGGTCAAATTATAAGCTTAATAATTAAAATAAATATGTTATTTTCTGGCGTTTCTCATGTGTGTGATTATAATCCAGGATTCGGACCTCACATACTAATATATAAGAGATTCTGCTTAATAAAAAGCTTCTTTACATCTCACCAATAAATGTCTCTAGTGAAGTTCTAGTGATTCAAGAACAAGGTTTCTAAATTGGTTCATATATATAGAACTTCCAAGAATTTGAGTAGTGTGGTTGTCAATAATGGGTAGAATTGGTGAATGTTACATGTGTGTAAAGTGATCACTTAAACCAGCCTATGACGGTCGTCAGCCCCGTAAATGCCCAGACTTCCATATTCTTCTTCATCTTTGATGAGATGTTAAAAATAATAATGTTATTATAATACTACGTTCAATAAATGTGAAGATATGTATAAGTATAATAATAGAATGCGTTTAATGTAAGTATTTTTTCAAGTTCCGAATTTATTCCCGAGTTTATTCTCTTTAATAAAATGCTCGACTCTGATCCCAATAAAAAGATTCAGTCTCCATTGGACAGTGTAATCGGCATTTAGTTAATTCGTCGAATTTCCGGAAAAGGGATTGGTCACTTGTTAAGGGATGAAACATGGGGTGGAAAACGAGGGAGGACTTAATGCTACATGCACCCTTCGTTTACCGATCTTCGATTCCTTGGAAATTGCTTAGAAAATGGGCGATTTCAGTAGACCTTTGATCGTATAACACGTTCCTTTAATAGTTTCTCATGTAAAGTAAATAATTTATCTTGTATGTAAAATCCATAAGAAGTATAGATATAACTAACTAACCAACCATCACGGCGCTTCCGTTTGACTCTTTGAGAGTAGGCAGATAAAATAGAATGCTAACTACTGAGTTTTCAAGTATACAAACGTTGAATATAGCTTGTGTCGCTGTTACGTTTAACAGATGGCGCTGCCATTAGGGTTAAAAAAGTTAAGAACACCTACGTGTGCAAAAGCAACGTTGTCGAAATTTCAAAGAAAACTGTGATTTACTTGAAGAGATTCAAGATTTTGATTAAACAAAAAAATATATTTCTATTTTAAAAGAGCATTAAAATACATTCAAAATAAAAATAGAACTTATTAAAACATTAATCTGTTTAAAAAAATACAAATGTTTATTTCAAAATATTCAAACTAATATACTCGTCGTATAAAATTTTATGTCATTAAATACGAGTTCAGTTATATTTTGCGTGGGTACGGTTGTATATTTTGCCATACATTTTATACCATAAAGTCCGACTTGGTATTCTCAGTGCAGAAAATCCGGTACAAATTCAACGCATTTACTGAACTAAATGTTTATTTAGTTGAATTTTCTCTTCTGCTTTGGGCGATCAGATTTAATTTGATCCTTCTGTAAGCTGAATCCTAAACCAGTGTCTCTATTTCGGGTAAACACGCCGAATATAAACTATCTTTTGATAAGAAGACTTGGATGTTTGATCCCTGAATTACTAATTGCTTTACCGTATTTGATTTATATGGATAATCCATATTTGGAGGGAGATTTCCCTCCAATATAAAGTAATAATATAAACCATAATCTTCTTTCAATACTAGTAGATTTAAAGAAAAAAATATTTTTGAATTTAAGTTTTACTTATTAAATACCAGAACTTAAATAAATAATAAAAAGTTGTATATAGTAAGCAAAACTCAAATTGAAAATGGATAGATTTTACCACAAAATGACTGCCGAATCAATCAATGAAAATAATATGGACTATCATATCTTCTCATTAAGTTAAGATTTAAAGGAAACTGAATCATGAAATAAATACTTAATAATAAAATAACAATTATACATTTAAAACCATTAAAAAAATAATAAAATGTGTAAATAAAGGTTTACTAAAAACTGGAAACTGAGAAAAAATTATAAAAATATGGGAAAAAAAAATAATTTTATAATTCAGTCTAGATTTATTTTCCTGAAAACTTTACTAGGTGGGCATTAGATATAGTTTTATAGACTTGCACATATACAGAATATTTAATATATTCCATTAGTGCTACATTGCACGTAGTTTATTTGCATTTTATTTAATTTTTATTCATTAAAATAAAATCTTTCATTATTCTGAATCATTATATAAGCGATTTATTGTTAATCACAACAATTTGTCCTACGGATTTCGTGACATACCCACGCACGTAAAAGGTTTAATTATTTGTAAATTGACCTCAACCTCCCTACATCACAATATGGTGACATGCTAAAATGCCATTCGATTTGTTTGATATTTGTGGTGTCTATGGAAACCCATAAAATTGTGTGTAATAATTTCATATGCATATTTAATGGTACCGCAATAATAACGTAATGGCGTTTTATTACACGTGAACAGTCGGATGCCAATTATCCAATCATACAAATTCATAAATCATTTACGTCTTTTTTCATTAATTGTTAATCCGTTTCTAATATCATCAGGTTACTGGATCAGATTAATCTAAAATTTAAATGGAATGATAAGTTTTACGACACTTGCCTTAATTCAAGATATCGATTGAAACGTGTGATTGTTAAATTTCTTCATACCATTGATATTATTGATATTAATCCCGTTAGAAATCAAACCCAGAATATCTGTATGAACCATACTACAAGGGGAGATTTGACGTACGTACTTTTATATAAAATACTTAAGAAGGAACTCAAATGGAGAACACATACATACAACTTTATTACGGTTTTTTAAATGTGCATGTCATTATTTCTCATTAAGTCTCATACCTGTATCTTACGCCGTTTGACAAATATCAAGCATGTATATTATTTATTAATTCGGCATTAACTTTGTGGAATGGCATGATTATTTTAATTAAATTAAACACTTGAATAATTCACTGAATTGAGTTTTATTTTTATTTACGACTAGTTTCGAAAACGACAATTGTTTTCATCTTCTGGTACAAATTAAAACAATTATTGTTTTAATTTGTACCAGAAGATGAAAACAATTGTCGTTTTCGAAACTAGTCGTAAATAAAAATAAAACTCAATTCAGTGGATTATTCAAGTGTTTAATTTAATTAAAAAAATATCAAGCATGTATTGGAAAATTCTCGGGTCCTTAATTTATTTTAGAAGATACTACAGGCAATAAGTAATAACTTATTTATTTAAGACGATACCCTTAAAAATCTGTCTATGATTTGTACAAATGCAGTTCAGTACTTAGTCGATAGATGGACATTAATTTCAACAAGATAGAAGCTTCTATGTCCCTGCAAGGGCATAAAATATTAAATGGACCGAGATGAGAATACGGAAACTTAGATCCTCTTGGATAGTCGTTTCAATATTTAGATCATTGCGGCAGTATAAGATTAAGCAAGTTATTTGTATCCATGTTCACAAAGGTCAAAAACTTATTATGTATGCAGTTGGTGACGGTCATATGCTCAGAGATGCCCCACTTAGATCTTCATAATAACGCAAGCTAGAAAATGGCGAAACACAAAACTACATATGGCGTATAAATGATAATATTATGTTAGTTTGTTCAAAATTTTAAATCTCCTGAAGTTATTCACCGTGTGTTTACACAGCTGGTAGGTAAATGGTGTTACCTATGACAGGCAAAAATACGCTATTTTGTAAAACAGTTTTTTTTAATATAGGCACGCATGCAAAAGTGAATATTCCTCATAGTGGACAACATGCTTCTTTATACTGTTGTCACCTCACATTTTCTATAATTTCCATCATTATTGTATTTTTATTTTTCCTAATTTGATGATATTTTATGTAGAGTTTTGATTTTTCAGCCAAGAAAAACGTTATTTGATTCGATTATCAAATTTATAATGGACTGTCGCAAATTTATCAATCTTTAATTTTTTTAATCCCTTTTTTTCTTTTTAGCTCTTAGCAAACCAGTAGCGAATAAATAAAACAGCCAAATCTAACCTCTAAGTATACATTTATATGATACCAAGTATTCAAACAATTTTTTAAAACCATTTATTAGTTTTATGATGGTCACAAAGAAAATAAATTCGAAAACTTTTGGTATAAAAACCTTTTATAGTTTTGTGGCGTATTTCCAACGACTTCGTGAATTATCAAATTCAATTAATTTACTCCCATTTGCAATCAAACTATTGTCAAAGCCGTATTGAAATTACTGCTTTACCTGGCAACTCAAATTAATCTCAGTGGTTGTCAATCTGCGACCCAGTATAGTATCTACAATCTACACAGCATCGTAGCCATATTATGCACATTTAATCTCCATACATTACTAACAACACACACAGTTCAGTATGCTAAGGTGGTAAGTATAATATTCTCACTTAAATTGAAAGGAATAATAATATAATATTATCAGAATGACAATATATCTGGAGGTAATAACTTCATTCCTTCTTTTTAAAAAAAATAAGCAGAGAAATGTATGTATTTGCTTATAAAATCACTGATATTTCTTTCCGGTTATACCACGTTTTGAATTTACGATTCTTTACCTCTCACCTTGAAAATTTGATTATATTTTTAAACCTGTGATATGAATGGATGTAGTAAGTCAAAAGACATTTTTTTATAGAAATATAAAAACAAAAAAATATTTTTATTTATAAGTTTCTGGTCAAACCATTTTGATTTTGAAGGTAGTATACAATAAAACAACAACTTTATAGTTTTTTCCACTTTTATTTTATTTAATCTAACATATGGTTTCGTTGTTACCGATACCCTCATACTGGCTTTGACGGTAATGACAAAATCCGGTCACTGGTCAAATATGTATAATAAAACTGGAAAAATCTTTACAATTGTTGTTTTATTATTAATATAAAATGGAGTTCCACCAAAAAAATTCAGTAAAAACGTAAAGCAAAGAAAAAGGTTCGTATTATTCAGTTCATTAAGTTCACAATCCATTCTTTTTTTACTAGCCAAGCTTTAAATATCAAAATGTTTCCTCAGTTTATTTTCTGTGGCTTATTTTATGCTTGTCATAAAAATTGTATGAAATCAGTGCAATAAATATTTGGAGATAATGATAAATATTATTTTTGATAACATTCATTATTATAGATAATATCGAGGAGATCCTCTCCTGGCGAAAAAATCCCGACATTGCTTTCCATATACTATTGTCATAGCGAAAAATAAAGCCGTTTCATTGCGAAAATTTTCAATTCTACGTTAATTTGTTCAGGTACCTTTTTTAACTCAATTATTTAGAGTAATCGCGTAGCGTCCCGAAACTGTGTTCTAAGTCCAATATATTCGGGACGGTTCAGTATTCTAACGTGTCAAGTCAAATGCAGCACACGCACGTCCGGACTTAGCGCCGAAATGTAAATGGTCTTCCGTACGTGACATTTCCTGCTGGCCTGACCCGACCCGTATAATATGTTATGTCGCCATTCTAAATAATGTAAGCGAAAACAAAGAAAACTCGCTTGCGAATTTGAAATAAAATTTGGCACGTTATGCATACTTATTAGAATATTTCAACCCAAAAACTAGCAGAAATATTGATTTATTTGTGTAACAATGATATTTTTTATGCAACTGCGGAAATATTAAAATTGATACACATTCCTTTGTAAACGTATGTATTTACAATCTTATTTTTAAAGACCCATTTGTGTAGCAAAAAGTGTAACATTGATTGAATTCAAATATAATTATAAACAATTAAAGCGACTTTTTTGCTGTTGATAAATCATTGGTTATTGAACATAACAATTGTTTGATGGATATTTTTTTATGTTTTATTAAATACAATTTTTCAAGATAATATGATTTGAGCTTAAATATAACTAAAAACAGTGGTTTGTAATTTTAAAAAACATTTATATTTGAATAATTTAACATGGTACTCTTTATTCTGAAAACTTATTATTTTATTTTAATACCTTCTGGTGAATTACGGCTCTTTTCGGTTTCTAGGATTAAATTATCAGTTCGTTTTTTTTAAACGTCTTTTCATATAAAGCAAACGTATTTATGTATGTATATATGTATATTAAAAAAAATAACATTGATTTCTTTAACAAAATAATGCGAATTTATTTAGAAAATATTGGTATTTTAATATAACCAAATTACTACAAGGCTGATGTCACATTGTATTATTTTCATGTCGGAGAATTCACTATACCATTTGAATAAGGGATGTGGGGAGTTTGTACGGATTCGGTATTATTATTTTGGGGTGATATCCGATCAGGAAATGTCAAAGAATCTCGTGCTCCAAATTCGAAAAGGTAATATCTTCTACAGGGATTACAGCGAAAATAAAAATACATTTCAATACATATTTTTAAAGAATGAAATACATATATCAGACTTATGACGTACTCATGTAAAATACATATATACCTTTGTTTAAAAGTATTTATCAAAATGTTAAATTAATTGAAACCATTTAATTAAACAAGCTTACAAAGAGATGCGAGGTTCAGCAAAGCTGTATACATTTATATAGCTTTGCTGAGCCGCGTATAGAATAATTTAAATCATAATATTATATTAATATTGTAAACCATTTTTCGGTCTCTCCTGGCCACTACTACTTTTTTGCTTTTGGCATATACATATAATTTTGTATGATGTTTACAATATTGTGCTGTTTTAGTTAAAAATGGCGATAAATTAACTGTCAAAAATAACTGTTGATTACAATTGATAAAAAAACACTTGTTTTATACTACTTGAGTAAAAGTATAAAACAAAAACTATAAACTTGTTACTCAAGTGGTATAAAACAAGCGTTTTCTTTATTCATTGTAACATGTCTTACCACAAAGTTAATGCCGAAACAATAAATAAAATAACTGTTGATTAATTTTAATATTAAAACATAGTTTACACAAAGATGTTTCAGTCGTTTTTCTGAGCATGGATCGTTCGAATAAAATTTAAGGATATCCGAATTTCAATAATCAATAATCATAAATAATATAAATTACAATGTTTCAATACTGAAATGTGATATTTCAAATATGATTCATTCGAGCACACATCTGTCTAACAAACTACCATGTTTATTTATTTATTATTCTATGTTTCACTAATATTTTCTATTTTCCTTTAATTAATATAAATAATGAATTATTATTGACAGCCGTACGGTATTCACGGTTGCTGTGAACAGATTTGTGTATAGAAATGAGCTTACTTGAAAAACGCGGCCTTGTGGGAAAATATCAATTATCACAACACCAAAATTCAATTAGGGAAGGATGGAATTAATGGTACTTAAAGAAGGATTATAGAAATATGGGGGAATTGAAGAGCCGAGACTTCAAATGGTTGTATTTGATTGAAATTTGCAAATGAACATTTCCTCCAATAGAACCCAAATAATAATATTGATGTTGTTGTTTCTATAGAAATTTCTTTGTTTTATTAATAGAGCAGAAATATCACCTTTATAATCTGTTTTAAATGATAAAATTAGTTCAAACCGACATGATTTTATATTTTATATCCATGATGTTAATTAGTCTAATTTGCACAAATTTTATAGAATTCTGTGGGATATTTTTGATGCTGATATTTATAATGTGAAAAAAATAAAATGCAATTTTTAAGGTTTTTTAATTTGTTGATATTTTATTTGTTGAAACAAAACAATGAAATGAGTTTTTTGTACCTACTTAAAACATATCTTTAATTTTGATCAAAATTATGTTCAACATAGTTATTTTTAGGATTTTTTTTTCAGATACTTTTTTGCATATAATACAACAAAATACGAATATTTCGATACTACTCGTCCTTAATATAAAAACGGCTTTATTCATAAATGTCAACATATATAAATTGTACATATTAAAAGACTTGTTATCAAAATATAAATCACTTATAGCAAATTTTCTTGTAGCAAATTGTTAATTTTTAAAGAATTATTATTGAATGTACAGTTTTTAAAATTATTTTCCATTTATTATGATACGCTCACTCTTTTCAACAATGTCATATATCAAAAATTGTCAATTTTTAGTTGTGCATGTTGTCGGAATGCCCAGAAAATTTACTATATCCCAGCAAAAGCGGCATATTTTTAACTTAATTTTATCCCCTACAGGGCAGGGCTTGTTTTTGCATTTTGAAGAAAAGGTATTGTTTTATTATTTTTAAATATACTAAATATTTTTCAAATGGAGAAAAAACATTTAGGTTTTACCTTAAAAGATCTGTTGCACAGTAAAAAGTTCAATAAGTGGCTTGATATTTATTTTTTATTTAATACATTGTATTCTATTTTTAAACTTTGAAAAATAATCTCCTGAAAATCAAGTTTTTTGATATATGACATTGTTGAAAGGAGTGAGCGATATGTGAATCCATTTTAAAGGAAAAATTCAAAAAAATGCAGTGATGTGTATGTATATTGATGTTACAAACTACTTATTTTACAATGCTCTCAATCGTTTTAATTTATTGTTTGCGTCAAGTGTTGCAAGTACTGATAATAATTGGTGCTGTTAAACGCGAGCGATTAGTGGAATTGAATAAAAATATCAATTAGTTTTATTGAGCCACGTAAATTACCCTAACTAGCCAATGGCAGTTCTAGTGTTGCCAGTACAGTAACTATGGCGATAAACAAAAGCAAATCGCTCGATAAATTCCCCCCGATAAAAACGGTTTTCCGTCCTGTTAATTTCCCGACAAATAGTGAAAACGCAATTCGAAATACCTGTCGAAGATAAGCGTATTTGTCTTTGTGTCTTCGGCATTTGCGACCGTTAGAAAGGGAGAAAGAGACAGATTAATGTTTGCGTTTAAAATGGGTACAGCGTGGCGGGCAATCGATCTAGTTTGTGGATGTAAAATATAAACGCGATAGTGAAAGTTGCCATTCGAATGTGCAAATTTGTTCAACTTCTTGTGCGATATCTGTTTTAATTTGGAAGAAAATTTAGCTCGCGGGAAATTTCGCTTTCGCAAATTGGACGATTTAATTTTATCAGCTCAAGAAGCTAGCTAAAGAAAAATTTTAGTCTGCTTAAATGGTATATTAAAAAAGATACGAGTTTTGAATGGTACAGTTATTTTATTACAGTTATTTTTATTAAAAAATCTTTAAATCTCTAAGCTAAACTATTTCATTCATCAATTCATTCGGCAGTCATTATGTTGAAAAATCATTCCTTTTTAATTTAAGTTTTACTTATTATAACTATTTCTAAATATTACGTTTAATACAATTATTTCTAAAAATCTATCGTGACACGTATTTTAATGCATTCCACGTCATACCATATGTGAAGCTTAGTCTTATCGTCCCAATGACACAATTTTGAAATTTAGACTTAGATTCACATACGGTGTCTTAAAATTTTTTTGGAATGCATCGAATCACGTGTCACAATATAATTTAAGAAATAATTATATTTATTGAGTAAAACTCACATAAATAATTTTATCCAAATATAAAATATTAAAAATAAAACAACAACAACTATACCACATAGTGTGTTTGTTATAATGCAATACGTCAATCACGAAACCACTTATTTCAATCAGAGTGTAATAATCATTTTCAATTAACTTCACCGATGCATGTTCTCTGTATTTAATTAGTCATAAACCGCATGAGTAGGGGTGAAAATTAATTAAAAATGTAATGTACGGCATGAGTTCTTCAATGCGTATTTTTGCTGACCATGTATTGATTTTTATCAACTAAATTTTGCCAATTGTTTCACCCGCCTATCAAAACCTTTGCTTAATAAAAATGTAAAGACGATTTATTTTGGAAAACAAAAGGGGAACTTTATATTGATTTTAGCAACACGTATTGGGTGAAACTATACTAACAAAAATATATAAAAAATACATATTAATAAAACTAAGACGCTTAAAACTAGGAAGAATCATGGTTAGAATTTTTATTTAGAGTATTAATATTAAGTTCTAAGATATTTTGCAGTTTTTATTCAAACTCACCAGCCCTTATTTTATAGGTGTGTCTGCAGGTAGGATCAATCATCTAAGAAAAAATACATCAAAAACACCCAGACCAATTGAAAACAAACATTACTTGAATTCATTTTGCAATTAGCGGGAATCGAACCTCGACGCCAGTCGAACGTCTACCCAACTATGCCTTTACGCTTGTCATGTAACAATATTTTTGTTTATAATGCTACAATTGTTGAATATTCATTGATATACCTAAAAACGCATTTAAATTCGTACACGTGGAAATAGTATCAAATTTAAAAATCTGTGTATAAAATAAAACTACAAGCATTTTTCTAAATACATTTTTTTTACCCCAAAAACACCTTTTTCTTATTTAATTTGTTGAATAATAAACATGGTTTATGGATAAAATAAGCCTACGCCCACATAGAGATTTATTTTATCGCACTGATTAAAACCACTACTTTTATACATTTTTAGGGCGATAAAGCCTTGTTTGCGAAGGTAGATATCAATTTATCCCTTGTTTATAGCATAATATGAACGACGTTATGTCCTAGATAGAAGGTTTCATTACTTTATTTCTTTTGTGACCCAGGAATACTTGTGTCGCTAAATTTCAAATTATTTTATGGGGAAATTTATACTTGTCTGGATTTTACTGTCTAGGAGAAATAATATTTTTTCAGACGATGTCTAACATGATTATTCTATTTTTGTGTTATTTATGGTGTAAGCGAAAATTCAGGGCAAAAAAGATGAAAACAAAAAGGAATCTCATATATACATAAGCAAGAAGATTGTGTGTGAATGTTACGTTATAACATCAATGCATGGTGAAAATATTTATTTCGTCATTTGTTTTTTCAATCTATCTTTTTCGTCTTAAATTATTTTGTCATAGTTTCGCATTTGATAAGTTATCGATCCAATTTATATTTTAAAAGATTTACAAAAAATAATACAAATAAAGAGTTTAAAATAATCCATTATTATTTCATTATTTGTCCATCTGCATTGAGTAGTCATAATCACATTTGGTTTCTATGCTGGAGGTCCTAAGTTCGATATTAAAGGGGTCAAAATTTATATAGAATATGTAAATAAGTGATATTGGTTTAAATAATACCCTGGACTCATACTCAGAATCGATCACCTTCCTTCATTTATTTAAAAATCCATATAATAGTGCTTCTATAAAATGAAATTGCCCTATGTGCCATTGGGTGGGGATAAAAGTAAGATAAACATAGAATATGGTTTAAAGATTTTCCATATTTCAGCAGGTTATTGCACGTTAGAATATCTCTCACAACTTTACTCACGTAGATTTTATTGGTCAACACGGCTTGTTCAGATAAAGTTATTAAAGCTTTGTAAAGTTGTTGGCGAAGCGTCTATTAAGAAGATAATCCCATGACCGGTACGCAAAGGGTTTATTTTCGAAAGTGGATTTATGGACTAACAGAATTAATTTATTAAGAACAACAGGAAAAAATATATATTTCATGGACTGCAAAATTCATAGGTAAAACAAACATCTCATGTAGTCCGATGTTGCGAGTTTGATAAACTTAGTGAAAACTTTAAAGGCTTAAAAGAATAACGGTCGCTGAAAAAAAATTGTTGGCACCTATCGTAAAAATAAAATATGTATATGATGTACCTTCATTCTAAAAAGCAAGTTTATTTTATTATATATTTATTTTTAATCAAATACTGTTTATTTACTTATCACAAAGATTGAGGCAATTGATGCGATTGTCTTAAATTCATATAAGGATAATATCCGCAATTTAAATATACCGCAAACATGACACCATACTTGTATGAAATCATTGTCTCGTCATTTTTCATCCATGTATTGTATTTTTGTTTCGATATTCACAGTTTTAACAAGGACGGAATAAAAATTGGAATAATATTAAAAGCAATATTTTAATATATTTAAACATAATATTTGAGATAAAAAAAAATCAATTGGAAAGAGTAGAAATTTATAAAGCAAACGGGATAATTTTTATGACATTTTAATTGCTTGAGAATCATATACAAAAACTAAATAATCCATGAAAAAACTAATAATAAGCGAAATATTCCATTATTTCTAACGACAGCAGTTTCATTGAAAAAAGTAACAGCTGTTTTGTCTTAACGGATTTGTTTATATTTAAAAAAAAAACATTTTAATAATTTAAATTATGTAATGCTTCAGCTAAAAAAACAAAAATCAATTTACGTTGAGGCTTATTTAGAGAGTAATATAGTAATTTATTTAATAGTTTGTGTAATATAAAATATACCACAATGATTAAAAAAACTGTTTTAACCTCTAACCGTTATTATTTAAAATTCATCGATTAAAATTGCATTAAAAATACAATAGATGAAAAAACTTTTACCGACAAAAACGTAATTTTGTTGGCATATTAGATAGACGTGACTAGTCGTGATAGTTAAGTTCTTTTTACGAAGTCTCGTCAATTTATATGCTGAATTATTGCTTTTTTGCTAAGGGTACCTGCTAATGATAGTGGAAGAGCCGCACGCTCCATACGCCAGGTGTTGAAGCAGGTGCAGTATAGAACTATCTCCGTCTCGGTTCAGTGCATATAAAACCAAGGCAGGTGACAATCTGCATCCCTCTCTCTCATGCGGGGTCGATCACACATGGTGCAGTAGACACTTTTTATTCCAAATTAAAAAAGCCTTCATACATTTGGCCTCTGCAATGTTGGGTTGAATTCAGGAAGCACAAAATGCATGATATTTTAAATTAAGCTACACTTTTTGTGAGCAGTTCACTGATACCACTAATCCATATTACGGTCTATAGGAAATTGATCAATTTTAATAATCATATTTTCGTATAAAAATTAATTTATCTTAGGCTTTGGAAAAAATGAGTAAAAATATGTTTTATGCGATTAAAAGCTTTTCCCTTTTTTACTGGACGCCTTGTTTTATCATTATTTTTAAACGCGTGTTATTAATCTTTGGTGTAATGGTAAACGTATATATCTACCATTTTAGAGGTCCCAGGTTCTATTACCGGAAGGGGTGCTTTTATTAACGTTTATTTAATATTACCCTGGACTGATATCTGAAGTGCGGGTTCATTGATGTTTTTGCCTTTATAGGACAAGAATATGAATAAATCTCTTGGATATGAGTACCGTAATGTATTATCGCTTGTATACACTATGACAAAATAAAGGTGTGGTATGGTGTCACTTTATACGCGTATGTGTATAGACGATGACTTAATACAATATTACGTATGGTATGATACTCATTTTCCTATTATGTCAGAATGAGGACAATAAAAAGGATTAATTTGATAATTAACATGTAGTCAAGAAGTTAAATACTTACTTTAATAATCAGAGTTTAATTAAAAATACCAATATATTATACATTTCCACTATCGATATTTCTATTATCGATATTTTCTATTATTTTATCGTTTTCTCATCATGTTCCTCAAAAAGTTCAAGCATTGTAATTTTTTAACGTACTTTCACATTCGTAGTGTAAATACTACCTGATGCGTTATTTTTTTTATTTTTTATATTTTTTCTGTCCGCCTCCGTAGTGTAATGGTCAGCATGCTCGCCTACCGTTCTGGAGGTCCCGGGTTCGATTCCCAGGGGGGTTTAATAAATATAAGTGATTTTTTCACTCTAATATTTATTCAATATTACACTGGACTGGTACCTGAAGTGGAGGGCTGATCACCTTTCCTTCGTGTGTAATCGATCGAGATAACACTGCGTTTATATGAAGCAGTGCCCTATGCACCATTGGGGTGCGGTAAGGGATTTATTATTATTTATATTTTTTTGGACATATTTTCCCTGTTATGTTGGCATGTCTGCAGGTAGGTATATAAGAAGAACAAAAATACGAATATTGCTTGCTTATTATTTTTAAGTCTATGTGAACATTGACATTAATAAAAAATAAATAAAATTGAATATTCTAGTTTAATTTTTGTTATATAATTGAGTTCAAACATTTCAATTAAATATTTTTAATATCATCAAGTGGCTCTAACCTATTAATAGCGGGCAATTCACATGAGCTAGTGCGAATACAGATATGCATGCGACCCCGAGTGCTTTAGCCGTTTATGCCGTTCTCACTTTTCTCCAATATAATCTATTATTTCTCCTCTTGTCTTTTCTCATATAACAGCTATGTGCTTCAATCTTAGTTCCTAACGTCATCTGCATCCATAAAACATTCCTTAAACTAAAATTATGGATAGAAAGATAATTTTGCCATCATATATTAACCATCAATACTGGGAGGCGAATATGGGTTAGAAGTACTTTTAGCAGATACTCGTAATTTACTGTGAAATATTTAATTTTTAATGGAAACATAAAATAACGTCAATGTTTCAAATGTGGTTCATGATTATTTAATATAAGGTCGTATATTTCATATACAGTTTCTAATATCTCATATTTAGGGCTGATCACCTTTCCTTCATGTGTTAATCAAGAAAACACTGCGTTTATATGATGCAGTGCCCTATGCACCATTGGAGTGCGGATAAGGGTTTGAAGAATATCTCATATAACGAATGGATATTTTTCGTTTTAAATATTGCATGGATTATAATGTAGTGATACCAGGAGAATATACTGGTGCAAGAGGTTTTATTTGTGACTACACATTGGCTACTGGCTATCGGGTTTCAAATTACTCCATTCGCCCAATAAACAATAGACTCAACTTTATTTAGCCTGAAATGAATCGGCTATGATATGCATGACTACCTTGGTGGAAAGGGGGGTTTAAATATTTTTATTTTTCGCTACAGTTCCCAAATTAAAGCATTGTTTGTTTGGGAAATGTATTGTAACGCTGACGAGTGATTTTATTGGGAAATTTTATTGACTTGTTTGTTTTTCACAAACCGTCAAATCCAGACGTAATGAAATGGAAAATTGAATTTGTACACATGTTTTTATCGCGTATGCAAGTATGAAATTTCGGATAAAATCAAAAATAATTAGTTTTGACCACAAAAATGCAAAAACAACTTTGTTTAGAAATTTGTATTGATTTGAAAATTATTTAATTTCATTCAAATAACAATTAATTAACTAATTTGGATCTATTTATATTTACCATTAGTTAAACCCGGCTATACGTTGCTGTGACTTAGTTTAGTCAAATGAAATAGTTAAAAAATAGAAAGCACATTTTTTATTTATTTCACAATGCTTGTAAAGGAGTGAGAATATTTAAAAATATGAAACAACAATGCAATTAGAAACATTGAAAATGATTAATGACAGCAAATGTCATGAAGCACGCTCATCGCTATCAAAAATGTTTATAAAATGCATGTATGTTCAATAGATGGCGCTGCAATTCCGTCAAAATAAAATATTTTTTTTATATGTTTTGACCTGTCACACGCAACGCGCGTATTTGAATGCAACGTTGTGTCAAAAATTTAAAGCAATGTAAGAAAAATTTTAAGTCAATGAATTACATTGTTAGATATACAAATTTAAAAAAGGAACATTAACATTTTTATTTATTTAGATAATAGCTTTTCATTATTGAAATATATGTCGTGACAAATATCTATTAATATATTATATATCGCTTATATTTTTTATGTGTACGTTCTTCCTTCCTATCATATTATTCGCTAGTCAATATTTTCATAGTTATTATCTGGATCGATTTGAATAAATATATGTTTGAAATTTAAATGTATGCATATGTTTATGATTACTTTAAAATTAAATTAGTGTTCTCTCCATAAATCCAATTCAACTCGCGACCTCATTTTCAGAATAGTCGCCATAGCGAAGTTTTTGTTATTAAAATAATAGAAGCATCTAGAACGTGCAATGTTTCCGACAGTCATAAAATATTTTCGTGTCATACGACCGAGTTTCGCAAGTTTTGATTAATTTCTAACAGCAAACTACGCGTTGATTACTCCTCACCCGCCCATGTACTAAGTGCGATTTTATTAATATAATTCAAAGTTTATTCGTTAATCCGAACAATAAATCCGTCAATCAAGCTTCAGGAGCACAAAGGCCTCCGTGAACTGATGTCTGTCACAAAACTGCTGATTCATTATGGAAATTAATTTGATGGTAGGAAGAAATTGCTGATAGCCTGTATACATATAATGCTACCTAAATACATAACGTTAAACATAGGGGATTAAGTCAGAAAGGGAAGATAACAGCTCAGGAGAGAAGGGTGTGATGAGACGATCCAACAGCTGGCCGGTATGTCAATAATGAAAACAGATCTTATTTATTGGAAACAGTTTATATCGAGAGGTTCATACTATCAAAATGTTTTAGAAACTTAATAGAGTTTTGCAATTTTAAAACATATATCTTTTTTTAAATAAATATGTCGTCACTCTCATGACTTCATGACGTCATGTACAAATTGTGTTTTTACATAGATTTAAAAATAAATCCAATACTCGATGAAATGGTGGAAAATACAGGTATGAAACTTGGTAGGTATGGTAAATATAAATGAAACCATAAATATAACTTTGTTTTAAAATCACTATAAATATTTTATTATAACTTTTTTGACATCTCATCAAAGATGAAGAAGAATATGGCATAAGAAGTCTGGGCATTTACGGGGCTGACGACCGTCCTACGCTGGTTTAAGTAATCACTTTACACACGCGTAACATTCACCAAATCTACCCACTATTGACAACCACACTACTGAAATTCTTGGAAGTTCTATATTGATATGAACCAATTTAGAAACCTTGTTCTTGAATCACTAGAACTTCACTAGAGACATCTATTGGTGAGGTGTAAAGAAGCTTTTTACTGAGCAGAAACTCAATAATATGAAAATAACTTATGTAATTGGAGATAATCCAGATTTTGTGAACAAGTATTTGGACACACTCAAAATTTTATTATAACTCAATTATAATGTCTACCGGTTTCGAAGCTAACCGCTTCTTTATCAAGACCGATTAATACTATTAATCAGTCTTGTAATAGTATTAATCAGTCTTGAAAAAGAAGCTGTTAGCTTCGAAACCGGTAGACATTATAATTAAGTTATAATAAAATATTTATAATGATTTTAAGCCAAAGTAATATTAAATTTTAAAATGGAAAATCACAAAGCTAGTGCTTCAAATATAAATAATATATAAATGAAACTGTTAGTGACTGAAATTTCAAAAAAAGGATATGCTAGTCAGGGGAATGGTGATATTTCCGATATTCACAGTGAATGTTTTAAACTCATCATTTTAATTTTCATTTGTGATCCAAAAATTTAATTATTCAAAAGTGTGAATGAACTTTCATTTTAACTACAGATAACTTACGAAGACTTTGTGTAGATTTACCATTTTTTATATATAGGTAGAGATATCTGGAAATACCAATATTGCTGCGGTATTCGACAATATTGAATTAACAAAAGTATAAATGAATCAAATATAAAAATTGATGTAACATCTCCATACATAATACACTTCAATATGAACGACTCTCAATTATATTTATTAAACCTTTCATATTACACAATTTTTATAAAGGTACCTAAATATAATTTGATTGAGACTTTATTTTTCGGATCAAATTGAACAGCGTACGATTTTTCAGTTCATTGGATACACTTTTTTGTTCACCGCGCTGTGTATTTTCATTTTTTTACGAAGAAGGGTATAAAAGTTCGTTATTTTTTCAGTTAAGAGAAAACACAAAATCATGGGAGGCTCCTAAAATGTCGATTAAGCTTAATAATTACGAAGCTTTAAAATGATTTGCTGTTCAGGCAACTATACCCAGTCTAACGACCAACAGAAAATCAACTTATTCCAGTTCACGGGTTTAGAAAAATATATACGCGCTTAAACGATTTAGTAAAATATTTTGTCTTATAATAATAAAAAATATACCTACGTGTAAGTATGAGTTCTATTGCTCATATTCAATGATGATTTAATCAAGAAAAACGAGAATAACTTTTGAACATACTGGTATCCTGTTTTTTTACATTTACACAAATAAAAAAGACAACTGTTTACTCCTAAGTGTTCATTATGAGCTGGATCTTTGGAATTTTCGAGAGAATTTTTAAATAGTTCTTGAATATAAACAAATATATTTAGTACTGATTATTCATTAGTTATACTAATTTGTTCGTTGCTATAGCTCAGTCTGGTTAAATGATAAATAACGAAATGAGAATTTGTTTAATTACACAATGCTTGCAGGTATAAAATATTGAAACAGCTGACAAGAAGCATGCTGCCCGCCATGTTAACTTTTTAGTGTTGCGTGTATTGCTGTTGAGTTTTACATATGGCGTTACCATTGCGGTAGCAAAACTCTTTTTCAAAAAAAGTATGCATCTATCACAGGTATATTAAAATACGCAAAATATTTTAATGTAACGTTGTATTAAAATTTCAAAGCAATCGGTGAATAATTTTGGTGAATTAAGATTTTAAACAAACGAATACTTAACATTATTATTTGCAAAGATTATTCTATGTCCGACTCCGTAGTGTAATATGTCCGCCTCCGTAGTGTAATAGTCAGCACGCTCGGCCACAGTAGGTACTGGAGGTCCCGGGTTCGATTTTCAAGGAGGGTCAAACAAATATAAGTGATTTTTCACGCTAATATTTATAAAATATTATCTTGTACTGCTACTTGAAGCGGAGGGCTGATCACCTTTCCTTCATATGTAAGCGATCAAAATAACACTGCGTTTATGTGATGCAGTGCCCTATGCACCATCTTGATTTGATAAGATAATTCAAGTTTTTTTCTTCAGTTTTGGTCGAAAGACAATATCTTAAAACTCGTTTATAAAAATTCATTCATTTATTTATCTACATGTTTTGGTTAAAGATTGATCTTTCAGTGAAAATGAAACAGTATTTATCTTCAAAGTGTATTATAATTTATGCATATGTTACTCATAATGCATTTCAACAATTTTTAACATTTAGTCGGATGGTAATTACGAAGGCAGAGCACCATTCTGTAATAAAGTACCGCATCCAGAAAAAAAGTGACGATGCGAGCTGCATTCTGGTATAATATGCTGACGGGGATGAATGCCCTTTGCTTACCGTTGCAAACACTACCGAATACCGTCAGGTGAGTTGGCTATGCATTATACACTACACTGGGGGTGAATTTCACGTTACAGCCACCCTCAATATTGTCCAGGGGTGTAATAACTCGTTAATTTATCATGTATTCTTTACAACGGCATAGATTACATGCTTTAAAATTATTTTTGATCATTAAAACAGAAATGGCGTGTCTAAATAAAAAAGGGGAATACCCGTGTGATTAGTTAGCCTACGCGTAATGCGCATGATTTTATAAAGATCACATGCAACGTCAACGTGTATTCTACCATACAAAAAACGTCTCCCAATAGATAAACGTGATACTCTCCTTATCATTCATCGTTCACTTTGTGTATGTAATACCACTTTTGAGTGATATTACACAAAGCGAACAATGAATGATAAGGAGAGTGTCATATTACCATACCACAAATTTAATAATGCTTTTTATTTACAAAATATAAAAGTCAGTTCATTTATATTTGTAATATACGTAAAATTTGTTATAAATATTCGTAAAACATCAAAAACAACCAATTCGATACAAATTGATATAAGTAGCTTGCTTAGTGCAAATAATGCAAGAATAAAGGACTTTTTTCAGAACTTTTCAATTAGGGTCAACTTGATACTTATTCAAATTAAAGTAAAGTGATTATACAGGTACCAGTCTAGAGTATTATATTAAGTTGATATTATCCCTGATATTGAACATGGGATTTTTACATAATTGCTAGCTAACCACTGCACTGCTTCAAAGGAGGATTATCAAACGTTCATAAATATTGTCACGCATTTTTTTTAAATACTGAAAGCCAAATAATCAATGGGAGAATTGAACCAAGTCATTGATTCCTTTGAACTTTTAGAATATAAAATAAAATACTTATCAACTCCCTAAAGGGGTAGGCAGAGAGAATATAACACCACACTACTCTGTCTTTGCAAACATTCTTCGCTTCTTCCATATTCATGCAATTTTACCATACATACCCGCCGATTATTCCGACACCTGATCTGACTACTTACGTTTAAGATTTATTGTAATATAAATTATTAATTGCTTTTCATTTGAAATATAAAATAAATACAATTTTTCAATTAACGAAATTATTAATCTTCCACAATTCTTTTCCAGTTCCACCCTTATTAGGTGATTACAATTTCCAACCCCCCATTCTAAGTAGAAGAGATTTAGTAAATTATTTTAAAAATGTAGCTCTTATAGTTACATATTTTAAAATGTGTAGAAAGTACGAAGATAAGTAATTGCACCCATGAAGAGAATCATTATAAAACTCGAGTTCAACACAAAATTAATTCATTCCCTCGGGAAGCATAAAACTTTAAAATTTTGAGGGTTGGTCTTGAATAATTCAGACTGAAATAATTTTATTTTATATTATATTTATGCTGAAGTAGTGAGTAAAGGTTAAGTGGTTAACAACCTAACTTTTATTTGGTAAACAAAATCCTATCCCCGATAATTTGAAAATATTATTAACTTAAAAAACTGCATTAAAAAATGTTTGATTTAAGGAAATACGTTTACTTTAAAATGACCGTAAATAAAAATGTATTTTTCTTAATTTTATTTATTTATAAAGCGTTTACTTTGTGGTTAGTCATTTTTACTTTAACACATTTTTAACATTTTTTTTAAATAAAGTAAAAATATATTGTTATATTTTTGTTTTAATTCGTTTGCAAAAATTAATTGATCTATTTTTATTCAATAAAATTAGGAAATATTTTCAGGTTCAAATATGTTTAAATACGATATTTTTATTCAATTTGATCAACAAATTGGATAGTCTAAATAAGTGTCTAGGTTAATTCCCGACAATCTTTTTTTTTAATATTCTCTATATTAAAAACATAGTGGTATGGTGTTTATTAAAGTGATATTACACAAAGTGAACGATGAATGATAAGGCGAGTGTTTTTTTATTTGTCTTTTACAAATATCTATTCACCCGTTCATTTTAAAACCTTTTGTAGTATTTAGTATCTTCAATGTTTAAATAATAACGATTGTACAAAATGTTTAATATTTCGTGCAATTATGATAAAAATGCTAGTACACGGAATTAATTAATTTAAAGAGGGCATTTTTTCAGAAATGAAAAAAAATCCCTTACAAGTGATAAAGCAAGCTAGTACAGTGAAAATGTGATCACCCTTAAGGTATTTGTATAGTCGGGGGTGAAGAATAATGGTGCCTCCGGAGGGTTGATGGGGAGAGACTTCTTTCTATTGTGTTGCACAATGAGATCTTCTAAAATCTTGTTAGAGTATTGAAAGGGGTTTCCTTAAATATTTAAGTGGTTAGGGCAAACTCGGTACAATATTCATACCGCCATAATGACATACAAACATGCCTTTAAGGGGCATGGCAACCGAGTACTTTCAATGAAATTTATCTTACCATATACTCTCATCTCGAAAAATGTACCACAAATATAAATGTAATTAAAATATAAATTTGTTTTATAATCACTATTATTTATAGTGATTATAAAAAAAAGTTACATTTTAATTACAAAATGGAAAATAACAAAGGTAGTGCTTCAAATATAAAAAATATAAATGTATTGATTTCACTCTTCAACCTTTTTTTTTTCATTCAAAATATACATATATATTTTGAGAGAAAACTACTTTTTAATTCCAAGAAGAATCAAACACGAGTAGATATCACCACGGTGATTCTTATCAATCTTTCATTATTTTGATCTGCCTTTTTCAAATATTAAAATGTATACGCATCCGTAGAAGAGACAAAATAAACGGATTTATTTGTGTTTTACATTATTTTAAACCAGGAGTTCTCAAAATAAGAGCCGCGGTTCCTTGAACAATCATAGCTTCCTTCTAGAAGCACCACAAATTATTGCATTTATTTCGTAAATTAAATTAAACTCGCTTTTTCAACTTTCTCTAATTTCATACAAATGCTGATGTACACTGTACATATATTCCCTTCACAAAGAAAAAACAATTGAGAGAAAAATACAAAATTACATGTATTTTTACAAGATTGTTTGTAAATTTTTATATATATATATATATATATATATATATATATATATATATATATATATATATATATATATATATATATATATATATATATATATATATATATATATATATATATATATAATTATACAATGTTAAACTAAAATAAAATGGATATTAAATTTTGTCAAACCACGCATCATTTGATAGAGTGGTGAATAATGTAGCTCCATTTCATTTCAAACTTCATAAAAATCGCATACATTTAGAGATTAAATTTTATCCTCCGCGCTACAAAATAGATCGTTCGTTTGCGAGCCTGCGTGCTAATTCATCGTGATGTAGATATCCACAATTATAATTAATCTCGGATTATTTCAATTACTCGCAGACTAGGATTAATTCTTCCATACATAGAGTGAAATAAACAATAAGTTGTGTTTAAACCGTAAACGGGGATTAAGCTAGTGGGAAGCATTACGGAAATACAGGAATACAACAAAAACCATTATATTCAAATTATATTTGTCATTTTAAAAAAATAAATCGAAAACACATATTTGTCCGCCTTTGTAGTAAAATTATTACATCTTTGGCTATCAAGAATGTGGTCCTGAGTTCGATTCCCAGGGAGGTTCAAAATAAATATAAATGACATCTTGGACTGGTTGGTACCCTCGGCGCATTAATGATCACCTTGCCTTCATATAATTAATGATCAATTTAACATTGCATCTATTTGATGCAGTGCCTTATGCACCATAGGGTACGCAAAAGGGGTATTAGACGTAAGTCTGACTATTATTATGAGGTTCTGAGTTTGATTCTTGATTGAATTAATTGAACATAAAGTTTCATTATATATTTTTTTTACTATTATATAGTGTGGTTATCAATCATGGGTAGAATGGTGAATGTTACACGTATGTAAAATGATCACTTAACCTGCCTATGACAGGTAATATTACCCAGAATTCCAACTTCTTCTTCATCTATGCTGAGATACCAAAATGTAAACATACAACATAATACACGTTTTTTTTTAAAGTGTCTATGATAAAAATCGACTCTAATTTATTATGTCTGGAATCATTCAGTTTGCAAAGGGTTAAAAGCCATCAATTACGTAAAAACTCGTCAGATTAATTCATTTACGATCCATTTGAATGATATTGTTATTTTGTACTGATCGTTTTTCCGGATGACCGCTATTCTCTGTTTCCTTTCAATCCCCTTTCCGTCACCCTCCCGTCCCTTGACATAGAGCGGTGCTAACCAAATAATGCTTCCTGCTTAAATTATTCACGGTAAAAAAATGTTCCGCCGCAACACCGTTCCATATTATGAATCCCTGGAAGTGAGGAATTCAAATTGATATCAACGGGTGCTGCGCAAATCAAAGACATATAAAATTAAAATATATAATTTTTTTTAATATTTAATCATTTTTAAGTTAAGTTTTTTCTACATTAATTGATTTTGCAGTCACTTTGTGGTAATATCAAACAACTTTTTATTTAAATTTTACTTTGAAAATATTTTTTTTTACCGATTAAAATTTAAATTGATTTTTTTAAATCAGAGACATTTATTTTAAATTTTACAACATTTCAATAAACTGTTAAATGGAGGTAAAATAAATAAAAATAAAAAAAAATTACGCTACCTTAAATATTACCGTCAACACTTGCTAGTTTTCAAGACCACATTGCTAGTTTTCTCAAAAAAATAGTTCAGTAGGAATATAAAATATTTCATAAGAAGTAAAGTGTGTAACCAAAATTAAAATGCTTTAAAAAAGTGATTTAGTTATCATATTAAACTCAGTCTCTGTAGGTAAGTATACAATTACGAAACCAGAATATACTATTTTTATCATGCTCCTGACTCAACTGAAAAATTTCCACATGAGATTTTTGTATATTTGCGGTAATAACCGTTAATTTCATCGGAACGTGACCATAGTATTTTATATTTTTTGATTAAGATTTCAGGGAAAAATACAATTTTATTGTTTATATCATCATTCTTGACAATATACAGAACAAAATATTTAATTACTCGATACAAACTTGACGATCACAGATACTGGTATAAAAATGTGAGTGTAAGCTTCAAAAATTTAAATAAAACTGAATATTTGCTGAAGTGACAGCTGCTAGTCGGAAAAACAATGATATTCAATCGCTGATGGAAGCACTAAATATGAAAAAAAAAAATTAATATAACTTTACTCTCATCAACCATTAATTTTTCGTTTTTAGCATGAAAAATGCGGGCACTTAATATTCGGTACCTTGTACAAAGTAAAATACCACTGAATATTATAATGTAAAAAAAAACATAAAAGTGGGAAAGGTAAAAGCATCATTATGTAAGCTACACCCTGTATTATGTAGGAACCTAATATGCCACCTTATGGCATCTCATTGCGTAAATTTTCCATTCAACAATGCGAAATATGAGGAAAATACAGTGATACGAGTTAATAATGGAAACGTGATACTGCTGATATTGCAAATACCTTTAAAAATTCCCCCAACACACTCACTTTCTATATTATAAGCAAATTATTTTTAAATTAAATTTATTTGAAATATTCTTAGTATATTTAAAAATATTATTTTCATGTTAACAATTTTTAATTTAAGATGCACCAGTTTAAAGTTTAATTTACGACGTAACATTTTAAAATGGCTAAATCTACAATAAAGGGTTTGTTTGTTTTATTATTTGCTTATTTTTGTAAAATGAGTACTTAACTGCGTTTTCGGAATTGCCAAAATTCTTCTGTTACTGCAGACAAATAAGCACTTTATTAATTTGATCTAATGCATTATTTGGATATAATTAAGAGGAAATTGAAGTATTTAAATAGGAGTAAATAATTGTAGATTAGAAACTCTTTTTTTGCTTGGAAAAACGTTAATAGGACCCCCTTATTTTGGCATAGCAACATTAAGAAAGATCAAGGTTTCAGAATGATGAAATGACTTCATTTTTAGGTTTTCGAGTAACACATTATTTTTAATGGCTTTTTTTCCTTCACCTTTTTTTTTAAAAAAAGAGAAATATTTATGTTTTTATTATTTACAAAAATACTTCAATTTCATACTATTTCTGTGAGTGTACTATGGCTCAATATTAGAAATAGGTATCAAATTGTAGTAGAGTTAAACAAACCGACATTTTTAACGACATTTGACCTTTATTGATATGCAGTGGCGCCCATCAGCTTTGACATTAACATTGAATAAATAAAGAATTTTTGAGTATAAATGGATGGTGAGCATAGAAAATAAAATAAAATTCTTGCGTAAACTTTTCCCTCGATATTATACCATATTCTTCATCCTCAATAAGGAAAAAGCAAATATTTTTCTTTTTCAATTTTTAATATCTTCTTGGGTAATGTAAATATTTTCTGAGCATTATTGTACGCTTACAATATAAGGGTTGTATTTATTATTCATGGGAAAAGGTTTGCCGATTAGATTACTCTTTAAAAATTCAAAAGGCCAACATTTTCGAATAGCACTAATTCGAAAAGCATATAAATATGCAAATATTTTCATTTATTAGATTCATTATTTTTTTATTTCATATGTATGGACCTACATAAATTGTCCAAACAGATTCAAAACAATAAAAATTAACTTAATTTTTGTGAACATATTTTGTACCGGAAAATTAAAAATATAAAAATAATAGGCATCGAAAAAATATAAATGTAATATATTTTTTTTCAAATCACTGTTCCTTGAACTAAGATATGTTATGTTGATTAATTTTTATATATACACGACAAATTGTTTTGAAACAAGAAAAGAGTGCATTTTTCATCCCTTATTTTCTGAAAATGATATTTGCACATAAAGGCATAGGTACCACACTGTAATGTGTAGTACGTGTATTGTAAATAGCTGGTTTAATGTTCGATTTTATTTACCTATCCCTTTGTAAACCGTCATTGTTCGTGGCTGTCGCCATTCCACGAATGCTTTTAAAATTCATGGCAATAGTTCAGAATCACGCCATGTTACGCTCTGTATTGAAAATCGTTTTAAAATATGTGATTCCAATCACGCAAGATAATTGCAACAATATTGAAAATTAAAAAAATATATATCAGAGAATGCTAAACCGGCAGTACATAATGTAGCCTTGGTTCCTATCCTTAATTTTCGGAAATGAAGCAGAAGTGGTGTTGGCAGAAGACGGATGGAAGTTGACTAAATGCAGCCAAAGTGCGTTCTCTGAGACGACTATGCGGTAAAGCGTAAAACGATAGATCTTTGAATGGTGATAAAGGAACGAATTCAAGGCTGAGATAAGCACTTTTAATAAAATTAAGAAAGGTGTGTTGAGATGGTTTGGGCATTTGAATCGAATAAGTGAAGAAAAAAAATAAAACGAAGCTGTGAAACGAATATGGTGGTAATAGAAGCAGAAAAACCGAAAAAAACTTGTCACTATCGAGTACTTTAAATACTTGGGCGTGGTGAGATCAGGAGTCTGAATAATCGGGAAAAAATATGGATCAGTCAAAGTTTGTTTGTAAAGACTGATTGGCATGGCGTTCTATTCTCTCTGCCTACTCCTGCGGAGAACCAGTATGATGGTTAGTCATTTTTATTTCTAAAGTGAGCCTTTAAATGTTTTTTTTTACTATTATCATTCAATCATTAAAATTAAAGTGTTTCGTTTCCTTTTTTAAAAAAAATCGCAATAAAGTTAATAACTGTAGGAAACAGATTCAAATACCCGGAAACAATTTTGTATTTGTGTATTCAGAAAAGCATATTTATAAAAAAATCTTTGAAAGTAGGATTGTGCGGACGAGATAACGCTTTATTAATATCACAGATTTTAAAAACTACATACGAGTATGTGTATTAACCGTTTCTCATATGTTTTAATTTCCCACGAGAAAAGAATATGATTTACTGTTGAATATTATTTGAAAACTTTTTTCCTCATGGGTGAGGGAAAACGAAATTTCTTTTTTGCTTTTATTTATCAATGTTTATTTATTTTTGCGCAACGATGCCAACACATGTCATTTTTTAATATGTTTATGGTATGATCGGAAAGAATAATTCAGAAAGTATTTTGAAATTGTAAGAGTTTTATCTCTTAAACTAGGAATAGGGTTTTGAATTAATGTTTTACTTAGTAAATACCACTATTTCTCAAAATCAAACACCGTATGAAAAATGATGAGATATTAATCTATACACGTGTCACAATAGATTCTAAGAAAAAATGGTAATTACCAAGTAAATATTTTATTAAAATTGGATACATATTACCACGAAGTGACTGCCGAATCAATTAATGAATAAGGACTAGGATGGTTTGTAAATTAGTAAAGAAAGCATTGAACTGGGATATTAAATTATTAAGCAAAGAAAATTGTTATTTCATCACAAACAAGCTAGACCAGACCACGTGGTGTTGTGGCTCAGTTTGAATAGATCGAAAAAAAAAGAAAAAAAAATCTTCTATTTCCAATATGTATAGTTATATGATAATATGGACGTAACGATAATTTTAAAAACATCAATGCAAACATTGAAACATTGAAAATGCAAAGTACTTTTTTTAAGGACCATTGTAAATAAACTCCTTTATACAAAAAAATGTAATATGGATGTGAAATAAAGGCATAATGTTGAACCATTTCAATTAAACCAGCCAAATGCAAGCCTAGAATTCTCAGATTTCCGTATTCTTTCGCATAAAAACGTTAAATGTTTCATCTCAAGTTAATACTCTCGTAATAATGACAAATATTATCGTAACAAATTTTATTTGTGTGTTTAAAGTTTGAATAATTATTTTGAACCAAAAAAAAATTCACGACAAGTATGATCATGACCGCACTCATCTCAATCTTATTTAAGAATATTAAATATTCATGAATTGTATGAAACACATTTCCCAGTAAATGTATCCATAAAACAAAAAAGACGTTTTGAAATACCATTAAAACAAGTCAATAACAACCCCTCGAAAAAATATTTTGATCAACTTGTTGACGTACTCGTACACTGTTGTTTATATATTAATTTATTTTTAAAAAATGTTCATTTCATAGTATATGAAGTCATTTTTAAACACTTAAAACATAATTTAAAATAATCATTTGCAAAGGCATACAATATAAGCATTACTATGAAGCTAATTGAAATATTTAAACCAGAAAAATAAGCTGAAGGATAGGAAATTAAGACACACTAAGCAGAATATTCAGTAAAACGAATGAAAAAACAACTCAAATTACATGTGTTATAATATTTTGGGTCCGCATTTAATAGTATGAAGGCTGCCTGGAGATCGGATTTATACTCGGTGAAGACCAAATGCCGTCTATACAATGCCAGCATTGCTCCTGTCCTTTTATACGGATGTGAAACATGGCACCTTACAAGGGGACAGAGCAGCCGTGTACTGAGCTTTGAGAATAGGTATCTGCGGAGAATTTTAGGCGTGCGGTTTGTGAGGAATGAAGAGATAAGGAGTAGGACGCAGCAAATCTTGGTCACAACTGCCGTCAAGAAAAGGCGATTCAGTTGGCTTGGCCATATACTCCGCGTGCCTCCTGAGAGCCTTAATCAAGCTTGCCTCTTTTACAATGCATCACGGCCACTGCTGAAAATTCGTCGGCAGTTCTCGTCAGAACTTCGGGACTTGGATCTGACTTGGGAGGATGCAAGGGAGCTGGCAGCCAACAGAAAAGCCTGGAGACAGTTTGTGGACTCCATATGCTCCACCTTGGGAGCGGATATGGTTTAAGAATAATAAAAAAATTATCTTAACATGTTGGAAATATTGAGGAAATTGAAAGAATTAATATAAAGTAAAAATTATTTGAACTTGTGAATCGATGCGAAAAAGAACAAATAATACTTAGGCGTCATATTAAAAGAGCGAACACATTTCCCGGGTTGTTAATATATTCAACAGCAAATAGACATTGTCCGCTCCGCGTTTTGGTAGAATTATTGATTTTTTTCGTATCCACCGCAGTTTTAGTAGATTACGCTGTATACATACACTAGAGGCCGATGTATGTGTTCCTTACACACGCACACTATATAAACACGAAGACATATGGAGCACATTAACATGGAAGCACGCAACTTCTATATACAGGCTTTCCTGTTTCTTTTTCTTTGATGAAATATTAAACTTTACATCACATGTCGGTCGAAAAACGATTATTTATGCTGCTAATGCACTTCTGGGTATGCCAGCAATTTTTATGGTTTTACTTTGTCCGTATCTTTTAAATAAATAGTCATTTTATCTTCCCCAGTCTATTTTCAGGAAAATATTTCATTGAAAAATACATTTTTACCATACATCTAAAAGAACTATAATAAAAAATAATAATTTTAAGTAACTTATTTAGCCTTGTTTCATAAAATACTACTAATATCAATTCACTGTGACCAAATTTGGGCACTGAAAATTGTATAAATAACTTTTGAGAGCAAACAAATGCGTTTTCAGTTTATTTTTCTAAAGATCATCTCACTCTCACTGTATCTGACTACAGGTAGAAGAGAATTTCATGCCATCAGTAACGCAACGACAAAGGAACGCTTATTAAAATAAGTGTGCCGTTTATGAGCTGATAAGATTAGTTTACCCATGACAGTTATTGTAGCCGATCGATACATGAGACATCTATTACCAATGCTTTTGGAATACACAACTCTTTTATTTACTCTGGAACCGGATAATATTTTGATTTATACATAAAGAGAAAAAGTTTATAATCTACGCTTTCGGAAAAGCGTAACCAGTGAAAGTTATACCAGAAAATATAGTGTAGTAATAAGAAACTTAATAAAAATAAGGTGAAGTTTTCCGTTTTAAACTTGTTTATATATTCTTTTTACAATATTAATAAAAAGTAATGAGTTATTATACAGACTTGAATGATGGAAGTTTAACTTCTGAAACATGTAGTCTATAATAAAACTCAAGTGGTAAAAAACAAAGTGTTTTCTTTAATTAATGTAAATATTATGTTGTAATTTATCTCGCTGATGATAGAGCTTTTGTATAGAGCCTAGATGTCCTATATCGCCACACCACCTGAGCGAACAAAATCTGTATATAAGGTACATATACGAGTAGGTACATATACCTATCTTGTATTTATTTATTGAGGATAGGGGAGCTTTAACGGGCATTGTTTAGAATCTCTTTCAAGAGTCATTAAAATAAAATTAAAATAATTTTACGATATCACCCTTTATACTGAAAATGCTATCTTCGTAATAATTTCACGAAACACAATAGCGCTGAGCACATAGCAACCAAATGGTTATACACAAAAAAACTAATCGTTTTCGGTACTAAAGTACATATTATTACTTCAGCGTTCACTTTCTACACGCTGCCCTTGAAAATTAAAATGATGTTTTTTTTGCATTAAAAAACCAGTAGCAAAGGTTATTTTGTAGATTTTTCATTACATCACAAATACGTTCGATTAAAACAGTATTTTAAAGAAATTATAAATTATACATACATATAAGATCAATAATACCTACAATAAATGTTACTTTAAATACGATATGAATAAAAATGTCATATGTAAAGAAACGTTTATTTTGGAATCACAAATACGTTTGGCTATCGTGTTGGAGGTCCCGGGTTCGATAAATAAATAAATATGGTAAATAAATATCTGGGATTCTTACTCCCATATTTATTCAATATCCTGGACCACTACAAAAAGTGTAAGACTGATCACTCTACCTTCACCCAGTTAACAAGCAAGATAACACTGCATTGATATGATGTAATGCCTTATCCACCACTAGGTGTTGTTGAGAATTAGACAAAAAGAAGAATTATTGTGCTCTAAGTGCTTTTATCATAATTAAGGCAGTTTAGTTGGTAATAAGTGGATTAAAAAATAAATAAAGGGATTGCTTAAACTAGCCAATGACAGATCGTTAGCTCTGTTACTATACATTCCTCCATATTTCCATCTAAGTTATTCATTTATCTCTCTTTGTCACAGAGGTCGAGATCTTGAGCGATCAAATTACAGCGCGTTCGGCTGCGCTGGGGGCTGGACATCTCTGAATTTTTTTAAAAAACATATTGGAACCTGACTTTTTTTGGAACATGTATTAAAAAAATATTTTTATATACTTTTATAACACCTTACCTTTCAATAGCTCTTCCTTTTTCAGAACCATATAATTATTTAAAAGAAAAATTATTTTTTTAATTAAAAAACTGTATTTTCAGACAGAAAAAAAATCAATTCAAAAACGGTGTTTCAAGAAAGATAGAAATACAATTGCGTCAAAATTTACATGAGTTAAGATAAAATTAAGTGCAATTTATCGTAAAGTGGACCTTAATTAAAAATGTATTTAAAGAAATATAACCCAATTATAACCAAGTTATTTGAGTTTATTGATACAGTGTAAGGTAAAAGTCTATTCAAAGCTGTTCAGATCTGATACAAAAGCATCTTGGCTTCCTGACAGATCTGCTCTTGCAAAGCAATTTTTTTTAGGTAAAGGTCTAGGTTAAGTCTGTTGGTATACGATATAGATATCGGAAATCGCTTCCCTTCTGGATAAATATTGATTTCGTTTGCCATAAGTTGTGCCAGATAACTAAACAGCTATAAACAATTTTATGTCCTAATAAATAGAAGCATTATCTCAAAACGCGTGCGTGTAATTGCAACCAACGCTTATTAACTGATAAGACTAATATTTGGTAAAAAATAATACAGCCACGAATCGTAAAAAAATATGTGCGCAAAAGGTAAAAAGATTAGAATTTTCAAGGCTTCGCGGGCAGTATTTTAGGGAAACTTTTCTAATAATATAAATCAACCTTAATCAAAATTCATTACTTTCAAACAAGCCTCCCATTATACCGGTAATTTCAGCCAAAAAATGTTTTCCTTGTACCTATAAATAATTTAAGGGTTTCAGATTATAATACGGTGTGTTTACGACCCTGTGCGGTGGTCCAGCTTTTTTGAAATTAATTAAGCTTTATGTGAGAGTATAAATGTTATTTCAAGCTTTTTTATTTCTATTTACTTTCATGAGTTATCAAATAGTTCTTCCATCTGAGTGCTACTATATTGGTTTATTGTTGTTATTCATGTTATATAATTTTGTGGTAAGTGCGTTAGACTACCGTGTAAGAGGTCGATTCCCAGGAAAATCAAAACAAATAGAATTGATTTTCACTGTCATATATATATAAATATATATATATATATATATATATATATATATATATATATATATATATATATATATATATATATATATATATATATATATATATATATATATATATATATATATATATATATATATATATATATATATATATATATATATATATATATATATATATATATATATATATATATATATATATATATATATATATATATATATATATATATATATATATATATATATATATATATATATATATATATATATATATATATATATATATATATATATTTATATATATACATATATATATATATATATATATATAAATATACATATAATATATATAATATTACCCTAGACTAGTACTACGAGCATACACGTCAAGCAAACAACGATTCATATGATACTGCGTCTATACTATGCAGTACCCTATGCACCATTGGGTGCGGACAGGGGCTGCAAAAATTATTAACTGCGATTTTTCTTGGTAAAAATTAAATTTAACTTCATTTAAGAACGCATTCTGTTTGAATCGGAATTCATTGGTACTTTATAAATTATTGTATTTTTTTAACGAGGCTTTACAATCGATTCCCAATAAACTTAACGTTTTTATAAAATTAGATTTATTTATTTGATAAGGGTGACTAGACTCTAAAAAACGTTTATAGCTTTGTTTCTACGTGAAGCCAAGTCTAAATTTAGAATTTTATCCTTGATATATTGTGATAAAGAAAATTTTTAATTAAAAATCGATACATATTACTACTGCTGAGTGAGATACCACAATGAAATTTATTTCATTATGATCACCACACTATGTACCAAAAGAAAAGAAAAAATATGTTAGTAAAACATAAAATAAAAAACTTTTATTTTAACACAGCGCGTTAAAAATTTCACGAGATACGTCTTAATCCCATGAAAATTCCAACACAACGACCCCAATGAAGGGGTAGTGTTTTATCCCGGCCCGAACTTTCCCTCGTTAAAAAAGTAATTGATTATTTAAATAAGTCCTCTGGTGACCATTAATTAGTGGTGAGTGACACCGCCGCAATCAATCTCGGGAGGGGCGGGCCGCAGTTTCGGGGGCACTGGACAGGGGTTGGGAGGACGGTACTTACACCCTTTGGAAACAACTGATCTGAATAAAGCTTTATTTTCAGTTATCAAACTAAAGGCTCGACGTTCATTCAAAAGTTTTTTTGTGAACAGAAAAAAAAAATTTAAAAAGAGAAATATTTGTGTTTTAATTACTTATAAAAATACTTCAATGTCGTACTATTTCTGTGAGCCTAAGCGTCTCATTTTTTTTAAATAGGTATCAAATTGTGGTAGAGTGGCTTTGAACCGATTTCTCTTTCCAATTTTTATTTTTGTATATATGTCAGACCGTAATAATTTTATTTTAGTGACCTGATAATGTCACTAAAATAAAATTATTACGGTCTGACATATAGTCGCGAATTAGTATTTATTAAAGTATTATTACACACAGTAGACGATAAAAGATAAGGAGAGTGTTAGATTATCATTATTTTATTTAAATATGTGTTTGTTGAAAACATTTTTAAGTCGCAACTTAATTTTCTTTAAATCCAGGCTATATTTTACAAATTTGATTATTTTTCTTAAAATACTGTTTTTGTATTGAAAAATAAGTTTTTCTTCGAAAAGAAAAAGGTTGTTGAAAGTAAGTAGCAATTGATCAACAAAATTATGCTTTTGTGCTCATAATGAGGATGAGTGTCTAGACCTTAATGTCAGTGAGCGTCTAGCCGTAAGAACTGGTAAACTTTCGATCTATGGACAATTATCGAAGAGTGTGCGGACCCTCTTTTATCATTTTGTACTCGGAGCGGGATCGATGGAAATACTGTTTTTGAACTGGTTTAAAAGCAATTTATATTAAATGTAAAAAATAAGTAACCAGTTTGATGATCTTTGTCCGCCTCCGTAGTGTAATGGTCAGCACGCTCGGCTACCGTTCTGGAGGTCCCGGGTTCGATTCCCAAGGGGGGTAAAATAAATATAAGTGATTTTTTCACTGTCATATTTATTCAATATTACCCTGAACTGGTACCTGAAGCGGAGGGCTGATCACCTTTCCTTCATGTGTAAACCATCAAGATGACACTGCGTTTATATGACGCAGTGCCCTATGCACCATTGGGGTGCGGATAAGGGTTTTATTATTGATGATCTGGGTTATAATGAAACCCGGTGACAGGTCAATTAAAATATATGTGGAAAAAATTATAAAATTGTTATTTTATTAAATGAAATGCAGTTACACCACGAAATGTCAGTACAAAACATAAATCTAATATGTTTTAATAGGAATAAAACGCGACATTAAAGTAACTGTTTCCAAATTAAAATGAAATGCTTTTATGTCTTGAAAATCAAAGCAAACTTTCATTATTTTTCAAAACATTTCAGATAATTTGTCTACGAAAGATATTGGATCTAAGGTTAAGTATATTTTTTAGGGCTAGCGTTGGCCAATTTTCCGGTCAGTTGAAAGTATTTCCTACAAAAGGCTTTCATCCCCACGACCCTACCCGATCCTATCCACCCCCTTCTTTTCGGGAATTTGTTAAGGTATTTCCTTCAAAAAAATATAAGTCAACCATAAAAAATTGAATATGTTTTGAAAATATAAAAAAGAACGTTTCCGAAAGTAGATAACAGGTTTTATATATGTTTTGTGTTGATTCATATTTATTTTAATTGGATATTACTGAAGTACTAACCTATGTAAAATTTCAAAACAAAACACTTGTTTTTTACCATTTGAGTATTATATTTTGTTACGATTAGTTTCGAAAGCTACAGACGCTTCCATCTCAAAACGCAACCCATATAAAAAAACTGCCATCTATAGGTTTAAATATAAAACTATTTTATATTTATATCCGAAACTAGTCGCAGCCAAATATAATATTGAAATGGAAAAAAACAAGTGTTTTACTTATAATTAAACATCATACCACAAAGTGAATGCCGAAACAATATATAATAATAAAAAAACATAAAATAAAATATAATGTTTATATTCGTCACAAGCTAGAATTGGTAAAAATAAAACGATGTTTTGAATGCCCTCAGTAACAAAAAAATAGTGGGTTTTATTTAAATAATCCTTGAAAAAATATCTATCATCACTTATTTCAATAGATTGCTATATTCATATATGATTGATATGTTAGAAATGACATGGTATCATGTGAATACACGCTAAGTTTTAATTTAAACATTGACGAACGATATAAATATGATATTACTGAAATATAACAACGCATTGCATATGGTACACTTAGCTTGGTTGTGTTGCTCAGAAATACGATACGGGATATAAAATTCAATATCATCTGTCCGCACAAATCATGATACTGAGACATTGCAAGTCGATATTAGGATATGCTTCACTGATTACTATATGATTGTTTTTATTTATTATTTCATATTATTTATTTGACATGCTTATCAATTTAAACTGTATATATTTTAAAATATATCAAGCCACATACTTTAAATGAAGGGAGCAGCGTAAGCCAAAATTCTATATCGTTCAAAATTACGACTAACATACGAAAAAATCTAATAACAGTGCATGTATATATTTCTCAAAAAATAATTTAACATGGATGTATAGTAATGGGCATGGTAGTAAACGTTACACGAGTGTATAAAGAGTGAATGATGACTTATCAATAATCATAAAAACGATTCATATACTATCATCAGAAACTTATCAATCAATGCGACAATTTTTTTTAACTATCTTTATTTATTTAATCAATCATATTATATGTTTTTTTTACCATACGAATCATGTATCATATATTGTTGGGGCAGAATGGTGAACGTTACACAAGTGTAAAAAATGATCACTCAATTCGACCGAATGCCAGATTATAAACCCCAGAAAAGCTTAGATTACCATTGTTTGAATAAACGATAGATGGTTTGCCTCAAGTTAATATAACTACAATTTATAAATTATTCAAATATTAAGGCAACGGCAATCGTCACATTATTTCTCAATAAAATATGATTTGTAAGTTTTGTCAATTTCTAATTTATCAAGAGTGCCTTTTACATCGACCGTATTAAAAACTCAGTTTTATGTTACAAAAATAAATATGTTAAAAAATGACAAATATTATATCAAATTTGAATACAACAGATTAAAGCACCTCAAATTCTATTTTTTCTTGTATTAAATTTCAGTTCATGTTTTTAAAGTTGTAATTCAAGTAAGAGATCATGTTATATATTTGTATTTTCATAACATATGCAGATCAAATATCCTAAATAGACCATTAAATTATACTTTCATAGGCTGAAGCTACAGCTTAACATTTAAAAAAGAATTTAGAAATATCAAGTTCCCTTAAAGTTAAAGTTCCGTATCCAAAAGCTTTGAAACGAAACTCTCAATATCAAATCTTTTATTATATCAACTTTTATTTTCTCTAACTTTGTGAAAATAATATGCCTACCTTATTCTATTCAATTTTCATTGTTAAGAAAAAAATTAAACATTCCTTGTTTGTGAAAGTGATTTCTTACAGATTTTTAATAACTTAATTTTTCTTTGAATCACTTATTTTTTTAAGTAAAAGTTGTTGTTGTGTAATGTGTTTTTTTCCCCAATTGATGATCAAAAGTTTTTGAATTTTTTTTGCCATTACACATATGGAGCTCGGGAATTTCTTAAATTAAAATATATAGGTGCTTGCAAATGCGTCCAAATGCGTTCTTATCTTACACTTTAAACAAGCTCTAAAGATATTAATTGTATTGGTTTATGTGTTTGTGATGCATTTTTAATAATAACCTCCATATCCTCACTTTTCTATCTACAAACGAGTCTTTTAAAAGTAAAGGTTTGTAGATTTTTCCTTTTAAACAATGATTTTCAAAATAATAGTTTGAATTATACTTTAAAATAAAAGGGAGTTTTATATTCGCCTAGACTTACGGGTAATAATAGGATAGTAACATTTTATTTCTATTCCAAAAGGCGAAAGTTTATTGGTGCGAAAATAGGCGCTCATAATGAATCAAATAAAACTGAAAAAAATACTATTTCACTCGGCATAGATACGCGCCTTTTCCAAAATTTGAAATAGATAGCGCATTGGGGAGCGCGGGTAAGCCTACAATTCGTGAAATATTTTTCCTACTATTGTGATTTATAACGCTGGAGTTGGGTACCGGGGAGTCCTCTGGCCGAGTTGTGCCGTGAAAGATAATATATCGATATTTTATTGGCCACATTCCAGCCGAGGGCGGGGGGCGGGGGGCGAGGGCGCCGTACAAGGGCGGGGGCTGTCGGCTAGGGGGGTCTCTTGTGGGAATTTCTATCATCTGACCGGAAAATTAGCCAGCGCTGATGGCGAAAACCCGATACTGAGGATTTAAAATAAAAAGGTGAGAAGTTCATATAGTATGCAACTGGGAGATACTTTGAAATTTATACACTAGATAGCTAATTTATACACTAGCATATGAGAATATAAATTTATGGATATACGGCACGTTTCAGTACGACCTATTTATAGTTTATGTTATATTTTCCTAATGTCAGTTAATTATTGTAAATGTTTTTTTTCTCCTATCTCTATCTCCTCTTATGTACTTTACTGATTGTTATTAATATGTATTTTGTTTGTTAGAGCTTAAATCCCCTGTAAACGAGTGGAAGCTTAAATAAAATACGAACTAGTCAAATAATAACAATTTTTATTAAAATAGCCAATATTTCATCAATGTTTGTATTTTTTAGTTGTTTACTCAGTTATTTTTTTTTTATCATGTGATTTTTTTTATTTCTTTGCTTCTATGCATACTTAATGCATACTTTTTCTATTGTAAATTGTGTATCACTCAGTTTTTTGTTTCATGTAAATTTTACAAGTAAATATAGTTTTTTTTAATATTAATAATCTAACGATGTTTGGATATTCTAAAAAAACGTACAACATTCATAGTGATTCATGTGATAAAATATTGGGTTGAAAAGTGTCTTTTAATTCCTCCAAATCATTTTGTGTCAGATAATGTCATTTAAGGACAGATTTTCAGATTTAAGAATCTGTAATCAGTACTTAACCACAAATCTCGGAAAAAAACTTACGAAAAAAGGCAAAATACGCAAAGAAATAAATAATTTTACCCGCGATTATTTAACATTATTCATTATAAACAGATCTTTGTTAGAAATAGACCCATATTTATTACAAAGGATTCAAAGAAAATTTCACGAATATTTCTTCAAAGTACCTCTTGGCTATATTTGAACAATTTTAAAATCACACCGTGGGAACTTCCTATCCCTAGTGCTCTTGAAACGTTTTTAACTTTTATTAAAGAACGGTTGATATTCCTAGAAAATACCGTATTGGAGAAATTCCAGGACAAATACCTCGCTGTTTTTAATTCAATTTTTAGGATGTGCCATCTGTATCAAAAGATATAATTCAATAAGGAATGTGAAAATGAAAAATAACTCTCCGCTAGGCTCATTCCTGGCAAAAAATGTATTTACTTTAGGACAAATTTCGTTAATTTTTTAAGGTGAAAATTCCCCTCGATTCTAAGAAAAAGTTTTATCGGATAATATCGAAGGAAACTAAAATGCATTTTTTCTTAATGTGATCTATTTAGGAGATTTATTACATTTTCTCATCGTTTGAAGATCTGATGAAAATAAATAATCGTCTTTGAAAAAAGTTCAGTTATTATTAAAAGAAAATGTATTTTATATTATTAAGAAAATCGAATCAATTTATACAACATCAGTCACTAAATTTTATCAAATTCAGAAGTTAAATCAGCTTTTAACAGCTTCCTTTCATGCATTTTCAAAGGGGATGTGACTGTTTTACGTGTTGTGTTCGTATAAATTGATTAAAAATTTGCCCTGATCAAACACTCGATCACTGTTCTCTCCCATCCATCTTTCACTTGATCTATGGTAAGCCATTCTATAAGTCCGCCTCCGTGGTGCAATGGTTAGCGTGTTTAGCTACCGTGCTAGAGATCCCGGATTCGATTCCCAGGGGGATGAAAATAAATATTTGTGATAACCCTAGACTAGTCTCTTGTCTGTGATCACCTTAGCGTTGTGTAAGTAACAATCAAGATAACACGGTGCCCTATGCACCATTGGGTGCAGATAAGGGTTAGAAGAAGTCCTCCGAAGGATAGTAGTGAATCGTATTCCTTACCTCTTCCTCAGTCGTAGCTGTGTTGACGGAATCCATGCTCTGGCACAGCGCGAGCTCCATGCCGGTGCTCATCTCGGGCGAGGGGGTGGGGGGGAGACCTGAGGGGAGACCTGGAGCGGGCGACAACCTCAGCCTCTTGGCTCCTGACTGGACCGCCGCAATCTGCGCCCTCTTGCCTGCCTGGCCGTTGATATCCACGGCTACTTTCTGGCACCCACGTTCCTAGCGCGGGCACCTACACTTGTTGTTTTTCTATATTGAAAGGACTCGAATCCCGACCGGGGATCCAATATTCCGTGATATCAAGATATCACCAATATCCTACTCGAATCAAAGACACCGATCAGCAATCTTTTACTCAAATCTCAGTGACACTAAATTATTTATAATAATTCAGGTAAACCCTATTCGCGAGATTAAAATCATAAGTATTTTTATTGCTTGAAATTGTTTTGACAGTCTCGATGAAGTTAGGTATCTGTTAGTATAATAATTGACCGCCTTTTAAGGAATTCAATTTCGGACGGTTGTTATTTTTTAAATGTCTCCTATACTGATATTTTTATCATAAGTTTTGATTTTCTTGTTTTAATCTAAGGGTAGTTATATTTTACAAATTTATGAATTTAAGCGAAGAGTTTTATAAGACGGTATTGATTCGATTAATGCGTATCTCTACAGAAAAATATTCTTAATGTACTGATAAAAGCGACACATTAATTTTAATGTAAGCATAAGGTATTATTCAATATTTACACAAACGAAAATTCCACCCAATACTTTGTCTTTCACATTGATCTTTCAGCTTTCTATACTACTTGAATCTGAAACAAAGAGAAAAAATATATAAACAACGATTACAAAATACCAATTTAAAAATAATCAAGTCAATTTGTAACTTGTTCCTGTCTTTTTGATGCTGACTATTTGAAAAAAAAATAAAGTAAGAATATAAAAATAAAAAAAATTCTGCAGTATGGTAAGACACAAGTCATTATCACATTAAGTAGATTGGTACGGTCAATACTTATTTACATAAAACCAAATCATTCATCACATTAATATAAATACGAATAATTTAATATGAATATAACTGAATTAATAAAATTAAAATATAATAATAATAAAACCCTTATCCGCACCCCAATGGTGCATAGGGCACTGCGTCATATAAACGCAGTGTTTTCTTAATCGTTTACACACGAAGGAAAGGTGATCAGCCCTCCGCTTCAGGTACCAGTCCAGGGTAATATTGTTAAAATATTAGAGTGAAAAAATCACTTATATTTATTTGACCCCCCTCTGGGAATCGAACCCGGGACCTCCAGAACGGTAGCCAAGCGCGCTGACCATTACACTACGGAGGTGGACAATTTTACAAAGTCGAAAAGAAACATTTTTAAATTAGGCTCAAAAACATGTGTAAATCATTTTTAAAAAAGTATGCATTACGAATGTTCAATAATGGCCAGATTGGTGAACGTTATACAAGTGAATAAAGTGATTATTTAATCCAGCTAAGACTTCAAATGTTAATCCTAATACTCGAAATGTTCAGACTTCCATCTCTTTTAGTATAAAAAAAAAACAATAAATGTATTTGTTGCGACACGTTTAATATACAAGCCAGTATTACAAATAAAATAATATTATTTTAAGCCTACCATTTTTTACATAAAATACTTGTAAAAGGTTTTTGCGTTCTCATTTTATTCTACGCACTAAAACTGGTTTAAATAAATATCAACATATTTTTAAATGCCATCAAGTTTCTTTTCTTGTTACTGTAACAATACACTTGGATCATCTCAAAATGTTTCTCTTGTCACAGAACTACGTCGAGGAGTCACTCGAGAATCACGTAAATAAAATTCACCGTTACTTTGAAGCAAGCTCCTAAAAAAACGAAGAGAGCGTAGCTTCAATACACCATCTTAAACGTTATAGAAACAAAACCTAAACGTGACTACATAGCCTAACACGCTGGCGCCAATGCGATCAGCCGCTCTTGCTTGCTCTCAATACAAAGCGAAAAAGAAAATAAATAAAAGCAAAACAAATAAACTAATAACCACGTTCTTAGACCAATTTAGCAACAGTAATGTATGAGTGATTGAAGGCAAGTCGTTTTTCATTATTTTATTATTAGTTAAATACAAATGGTTAAATATGCCAATATTATGTTCGTGTAATCGTCTAAGTTATGCGTCTCATATATACTCGATTGCTTAGATGTCGGTCAGTCTTTAATTTTACTCAAAGCTTCCATGCAATATTAAATTATTATTTTGATATACTATAAAATTTCACTGTTTTCTTTATTGATTTGGCATTAATTAAGTGGAATAAGACGATGATTCAAATATATTTATATGTATTAAAAAAAAATACTTTTACTTATTGCGAAATAATAAAAATAAACGCGGTTTCCTGAAATTATTTATATTTTACTACCTGCATTTGTAGAATTTATCGCTCACTACGATTTATCTATCTAAAAGGTAAAATGACAATGTAAATCTCATTTTGGGAGAAAGCGATAGACAGTTAATTATTTATTTTGTTATAAATATGTCAAGTCCTACTTTAAAGGTAAAATTTAATTATAAGTTATATCATCGCGAGATCCAAACTTTGATTACTTTAACCTTTACAACTTTCTTGTTTCCGTCAACTTATAAATTATAAATCACGGTCAAAATGGAAGTCGAAATCAACGGTTTTATACTCTGAAATTTATATTCAAAGTTGAACTCTGTTTCAGCAATTTAAAATGGATCAACAAAAAAACGTTAAGCGTTATCATTCTTAGCTTTGTAAACAATGATATATCTAATTGCGCTGTCACGTAAAGTTTTATTGTAATATGAATTCATTGTACTGTAAAATTTTGTGTTTTTGGTTGCAAACCAAAAACACGTATGAATTTTTGATGATTTTATAAAAAAATATTCAGTGATTTAAAAAAATTCTAATAATTCAATTTACTCGTATGTTTACTTTAAAATCAACGCGTTATATTTATTTTAAATAAATTGTTGTAAAAGTATTTCAGTGGGTTAATTAAGCATTAGTTTTTTAAAATTCCAAATATTTTATGGATTTTCTTCTGAAAATTCTCTTAAAAGTGAACTAATAACACATTAATAAATAAATCGAGTTGATTGAAACATCTATTTGTAATGCAAATTCTAACAAAATTTTAGAATTTCATTAAAAAAATACGCTGCACAAACCAAAATATTTTTTTTTTCACTTACAAAATATTTATAAGTCCCTACTCACAGATTACGATACGATCCAAGAATCAGATCTCGAAATTCATGTAATCTCTGTAAACTATGGTCACCTGTATCAGCCCGGCTATGTGAGATCGCGTGCATTGACGAATAAGATGATGAATCAAATATAACAATTGTAAAGACCTCTTGAGTTTATTAATGTAAACACGACTAGTTTCGGGAAAAACATCAATAGGTGAAAATACAAACCTGTTAATGAGAGCATCAGTAATTCTCGAAACTAGTCGTGTTTATATTAAACTCAAAAGTAGTCGTATATAAATGTTTTATTTTTGTATTTCACGTTATTCCACAAAATTAATGTGAAAATAATAATTAAATTTAACGTAGTTAGTAGGCATAAATAAGCCAATGGTGCGATTATATGTTACAGATATCGGATACAATCGTAGATCAGATCGCTATTCGTGATCATTAATATTAAGTGATAAACTTTATTGGGAATGCACGTTTTGAAGCGAAATGTGATATTTTTTTTGTTGTTATTATTGTAAACATCCTCACTTCGTAAAAAAGATCGGTCAATTAAAATTCTTACACACGTAACATTTGTGATGCCATTGAATCAAGGCCAAGATGTTCGGAGCCAAAGAGATTTAACGTACAAAACAAAACAATTTAGCTTCAAATTTGGTGCACAATATAACCCGACTGTGTTTGCTTCAATTTTAATTTTTAAACAAAGAGATGTACTGTTTTGGGTAAAATTATTTTTAAACAAAGGACAAAGGAGTCATGCCGAAGCCTTACATAAATCTTTCAAGTTTTATTCTAAATTCCCCGAGCTGTGGCGCCGTGAACTAAATAAATCCATTCTGGAGCAGTTTTAAAATATGACAAGTTCATCGATAACTCCATTTTAACACATGTTGATTGTTTTATTTGGATTTAGTTTGACGCCAGTATAATTATTTGTGCGAGAAGAATTTAAAGGTTTTGAAGGCGTTTTTAAGGTAATTAATGGGGTTGTGCTTTTAAAGCTTTTCACTTAGTAGAAATTTACGTAAGTAAGTCTAAATATATAAAGTGTTTGCACTATTTAAGAGTAAAAGATAACTTTCGGATAAGTCTATAAGTCGTACAGACATCTTAGGTTCAAACCCAGTGCAGAATACATGTATATGTTTTCAATTATTTACCAAGTCAAAAAAGATAAAACTCACCATACATTCAAACATTTTTTAAATTACTGTTTCAAAATATGTGTTTTTATCAAAAAGTTAATCAAAACCATTTTTTGCAATTGAAAATACCATTGAATATATTTGGTTATTCTCTTCAATTACAAATACCCTGGTACGATATCCTGAATTTGCCACAAAAGTTATTTACTAAATAAATAAAATTTCATGTCAAAAATTATTAATGTGTGGTAAAAGATTTTTTGTTTCAGAAGTCAGAAGCCATTTAAATACAAAAATATATTCTTAACGGCCAAGACTTATAAGCAAACAATATAAATAAGATCTATCTTTTTGTTTTTGTTTTCTGGAAATATTTGAATTGGATATATTGAATGTGGTTTTATTTAACCCAAAAAGTCGAAAAAGCCAACATTATGCGAATACAGAATTCCAGAAATACTCTCTGGAAACAAACAATATAGAGTAAAGTCGGAGTAATTTTAAGAACAGAAAGAAAAGTTTGGGAAGGGTTCTTTAGATTGGAAATATGAGTTAGAGAGATTGTAATGCCTCGAGTTTCAATTACATTAGCCAGTAATAAGTAAAATAAATATTTATTTAGATGTCAAAATCCTGGAAAACTTTCGACGTAAACTTTCTACCCTCTCGGTGGCTGAACAGCGACCAAAGCATGAATTCTGAATACAATTTATTTCGTGATTAATTTTTTGAATTAATAATAACTTTTTTAAATTACTTATGATATTTTTTGCCGAATGGTTCAATCTTTGCTTTTTAAATAATCTTGCAAAGTAACTTTTTTCAGGTACTTCCAATAAATATTTTCAAGGAAAATACAAGATCTAAGCCACATATTTTTTGTTCCTTCTTTATAAAATATTTTCAATATTGATTGACATTGATAAAAGTAAATTGCTAAAAAAAGTAACCACTTCAACGAAAATTACATTTTATTTTATATTTTTAAATACGTATCCCGATTTACCAGAATCCGATCAACCGGTGAACAGATTATCCAGTATTTTTTGGACTTCATAAATCACGAAAAAAATTGGTTGTAAATTTGTGTAAAAATAAAAATATTCTTCGTTTTTATGATGGTCAAATAGAGTTTTGAAAAATATTTAATGTTGTATTTTGTTAACACATATCAATATCCATGGATTAACCAGGAATCCATAATCTTGAAAAAATATTTTCCATGCATCTTGATGAGTCGTGATCTAGTATGTGTTGCCTTACGTTACCATCATAGTGCGGAAGCATACAAAAAGGTGACCAAACAAAGCACTTAGCAAAACAAGTGATCACTTAAACCAGCCTATGACGGTCGTCAGCCCCGTAAATGCCCAGACTTCCATATTGTTCTTCATCTTTGATGAGATGTCAAAAAATTATATAAAAAATAAGTTGTTAAATTGGCATATATCGCTCACTCCTTTCAACAACGTCATAAGACTTGATTTTTCGGGAGATCGTTATTAAAGTTTAAAAATATAATACAATGTATTAAAAATACATTTCAAGCCACTTATTGAACTTTTTACCATGCAACAGATCTTTTTAGGTAAAACCTGATTGTTTTTTCTCCATTTGAAAAATATTTTGGATATTAAGAAAAAAAATTAAACAATACCTTTTCTTAAAAATGCAAAAACAACACTTTCTGCCCTGTAGCGGGTAAATATTAAGTTAAAAATATGTTACTTTTGCTGGGATATAGTTCATTTTCTGGGCATTCCGAAAACATGCACAACTGAAAATTGACTTTTTTTATATATGACGTTGATAAAAGGAGTGAGCGATATGTAAAGAATATTGTTTTACACATTCCTATTGCGAAATATATATGATATCAAAAGTCCAAATAATAATTGCAACAGCAACAAAGAACACAGCTTCGTTTCTTATCTCAAATGACCAAAATATCATTGCGAATAATAATAAAACATTACATCAAAGCGAAGTGGAGCAATTCGTTATATATTTAGTAGGTACCTACATAATAATAAACATTACAATTTATTTAACACGCCATATCATAATCTGGCGCCTGTAAGCAGATTAACGGACAATGTCTACTTAAAGAACGCAATTCATTGCTTGGTTCTATGCATAAATAAATTGACAAATACTGTGTTTATTTATTATTATTATTATCCCCAACATTTTGAATGTATCCAAATACTTGTTCAAAAATCTAATATAAGAGTTTCTGCTAAAAAAAGCTTCTTTTCAACTCACCCATAGATGCCTATGTTTCGAAATTGGTTCATATATATAGAAATTCCAAGAATTTAAGTAGTGTAGTCGTCAATAATGGGTAGAATTAGTGAATGTCACATGTGTGTAAAGTAATCGCTTAAACCAGCCTATGACGGTCGTCAGCCCCGTAAATGCCCGGACTTCCATATTCTTCTTCATCTTTGATGAGATGTCAAAAAATAATGTTATTATTATCAATTATAGTAAAAATATAGTCAAATATAAACTGGGTTTCTATTTTTTTGGCACATAGTTTTTGTGTACACACTTATTCATTTGTAAAAAAATATTATATAGGTTGTGCCTCTCCCCTCTCAACTTGTTACCTGATCGTTCTTCCTTTCATCAATTTACAATTCATTAAATATTGGATTTACTTGTTTTATCGTATTGCTATTAATTTCTTTTTTTGTTGATACTTATGAACACGCACTATCTGTTTTCTAATAACTAACGGCTGTTTAAGGTTCAAACTTTTGAGCAGTATCACTAGTTTGTTTTTGTTGAAACAATAAGATATTTAACCGACAACAACAAAATAATTCCTCTCTTTCTCATATCTACCTACGTCTGATGGTGTATATGTAACATTATTGGATTTATGGATTGTTATTTCAATCTTAGTACATGAACATCAAAGCATGACGTTTGAGGTGGTAATACCAGTTCAAATGTAAATCCAGATATTTATATTTTAATTATCATATACACCGTAATTAAGAGGAATATATTTGTATATGTATTAACATGTGCGAATATCAATACCATTCCTCATGTTTAGTATTGTTTATCAATATTTTTAATATTTGTAACGATTTCTTCGTTTGACATTTTATGCGAGACTCCCTCAATTTTAATACATGGCATTCTTTTTTTCGGTACATTTGTTTGATATTTATCGGAAAATTTGTTTTTTTTTCGTGTAATTTTTCTTATGCTTCGTTATTTTTACATGCTAATATTATCTTTCCGTCTTTTGAATTTTTTAAAATTAATGATTCCATTTTCTATTGGATTGATGTTCTTTTTTTATCCTCTTTTGTTTTTTTCTGTTGTCTGTTCTTCTTTTGGTGAGATCACTATTATTTCTACTATATTTTTATTTAATTTTAAATTTCCTTTAGACGCGATTTCTTTTAACATTTTATTTTCCATAACTACTTCTGGCATTTTCGTTGTCATTTCTCCAATAACACCCATAATATTCAGAATTTTAGGATTTAGTTTATTCATTTGTTCTTTGCTTAATTTTGTAAATTTGTTCAATTTGACACACACTTATGAATTTACAAAAAAAGAATACTTATAAGTGACTCGCTGCAACGTGAACAGGTGAGAACTGAACAGGTGGAAAAACGCATCGTTTATCTAAACCGAGTGCAACGGATATGACAAGGAATAACAACCGTAGGAATAGTGCATACATTACGGATTATAATGATAAATGACTCACGTACGTTGCAATTTGCGCAGATATGCATTAAAGCAATGCTGTTTTTGATTGGAAGACATATATAGTACATCATACATATATCGCTCACTCCTTTCAAGAACGTCACAAATCAAAAATCGTCAATTTTCAGTTGTGCATGTTTTCGGAATGTACTATAATGGAAGAAAATGTACTATATCCCAGCAAAAGCGGCATATTTTTAACTTAATATTTACCCGCTATAGGGCAGAAATTGTTGTTTTTGCATTTTGAAGAAAAGGTGTTTTTTTTTTTTTTTATATTATAAATATTTTTCAAATGGAGAAAAAACCTCCAAGTTTTACCTAAAGAGATGTTTTGCATAATAAAATGTTCAATAAGTGGCTTGATATCTATTTTTAATACATTATATTATATTTTCAAACTTTTAAAACGTTCTCCTGAAAAATCAAGTTTTTTGATTTATGACGTTCTTGAAAGGAGTGAGCGATATAATATATACGTATGCACATGTAATATGTGCTCAATTCCAGGCAACGGTATAGCGAATTACTAATTTGTTTTTTTTTCTATTTGAGGAGTAAAAATTTATTATTTTATATGCATTTATCCATTACGTATCTAAAAACGGGTAATTGATATAAAAAATAAAATAAACATTGTAAACTACGTTGAAACCAAAAAAAATAAATTAAATTAAAATAAAACATTTTAAAACGACTTCTGAATAACATGATTGAGTTACAATTTCAGCGACTAGGCTGATAATTAATTACCCGTGAATATCTTTGAAGAATTCGTGAATTATAAAACAACAAAAAAACTTATATACAATAGATTGTTAAAAATTGGAATAAAATGGGCATTATCGTTAATACGCGTTTTGCTATTTAGTAAAAATTGTTTTTTTGAAAAGCTTCACATGTCAAAGGAAAATAAAATATGGTAGCTGTTGAGAATTTTATGAGTTCAGTATAAATATTTATTTACGATAGGCACAATTTTTTTTTGTTCCAGAGAGAAAAAAAATCTAATAAATTTTTCATTTTTAATAAATATAATAACTATCATAATAATAAAAATTAAATTGCTTTTTTACCTATTAAGATTTTTTACTATTTTAAATTAAAAGCTGATTATAGTAGTTAGGGGAATTAATCTAAATACTTTGTTTTTCAAGAATACTGAAAACTGAAAAGTGCATAGTAAAAAATTTACTTTTTTCGTGGTTTATTTTTCAGGGGGAAATAGAACAAAACTTTATTTTTCACACATTTTTCAATATCCTTGGATTAACCGTGATTTCGATTATGCGGGAAATTAATTTATAATCCATTATATCGGTTAATCGAAAGTCTGCTGTGATGTAACAAAACCAAACAGTTACACGAGTTTATAAGACAAAAGGCTTCGTAAGTCGAAACATTTTAGAGGTTACTTATTATCTATGTACTTCTTCGAGTTGATATGACTCACGAATACTGTTATGTACGGATTCTTATTTTGATGTGGGGGGTCCACAAATCTTTGTGGAAGTAATTAAATACGGTGATTTAATTACGCACTGGAAGTTGCCATATTTATTTTATTACGACTATAAAAAAATCTTTATTCATATTTGCATCAAATTTATAGCGTTGGAATAATATCCTTTAAACAGGGTCATATTAACGAGTGTTTCTGCCTAGAATTTTCACTTATGAATTACATGAAATTATAGTAACTTTAAGCATAAAGTGTAAATCCACTCACGAGTAGGCATAGGCTATAAAACTTAAAAAGTTGAAGCCTGAGTAGGGTCATGATAAGCGGTGTTGCATAAGCCGTAGCTAGATTTCAGAGTCGCTTGGATAATAGGTAATTCAATATTTTTTTAAACCATTAGTGTAAAAACCTTAGCTCTTCGGCCGTCTTATAATTTCAGCCCCATTTAGCGTGATACTTCTCTTCTTCTAACCCTCATCCGCACTAATGGAGCATAGGGCACTGCATCGTATTGACACAATGTTATCTTGATCGTTAATTATATGAAGGCAAGGTGATCACTCCTGCGCTTCAGAGACCAGTCCAGAGTAATATTAAATAAATATTAGAGTGTAAAATCGCTAATATTTATTCTCACCTCCCCTGGGAATCGAACCTGGGACCTCTAGCACGGTGACCATTACACCATGGAGGTGGACTACAGTCACATGTTATTTCTTACATTGTTTTAAGTGAAGAATATAACATAAATTATTGCAACACAAAAAGTGTTGCAAATGTGACCTATGGTCACTGCAAAATAATACTACTAAAATGACTCAAATACAAAACATTGAGAGAAAAATTTCTGTCTTTAAAAAATTCTTATCTAATTTAAACGATCTCTGCACGAAAGTGCACACCCGTTATGTTTCATAATAGGTCCAATTTATTGTTATTTGCCCTCTTTTCCCAGGAAGCCATTCGGTCCAAAATGCTTAATCAGGCGCTGCCTTTGAATACCGATTATTCTCGTTGTAGTTAAAGTGCATAGGGATTTAATTGAGTGATACTTCAATTAAATAAGCAAAGGTAAAAAAATGGTATTATGATTTCAAAGTATGTATGGTAATAAAGTAAAAATGGAAAATAATCAGTGTCATAAACCAAATATTTTTTATTCACAAAGCAAATTAATTGAAAAAAAAAAGTTTTCTAATTAAAAAGTTATGCATACATTATATTATGTCATATGCATACATCATATATCAAGAGGTCATAGTAATCATATTTTTATTTATGTTGAGATTCATTTCGATCTTGTGTAATGAAATGTTTCATCATTGTCGTCTGAATTTTCGAGAGAATTTTGGGATAGAATGTGTACAAAAACTCTTTTTATTTAATGCAGCATTTGTTTAATATCAGAAGTCAATCCCATTACTATTTATCAAGTTTTTCTGACACAAACATACGGAAGCTGAATTTTCATACATAAATATATTCAGATTTTCGACCCCTGTACTAAAATTGTGGTAAAAATGCATGGATAAAATGTACATATTGTTGAAAGCCCCTATAAAAACCTTTCTTGCACTGTTCTTATGAATTTTATAGCATTTTTTAATCCATCGGATTTATTGTTGGAATTAATTCAATTTTCTTAATGCGATAAACTAAAGATATGAAGGGTGGATAGAGGTGAAATCAGTTAACCCGAAATGGATATTAAATTGAGTAAAATGATTTAATTTAATAGTCTTTAAAATTGATAAGGAACGTTAAGTACATCTTTATGTAACACAGTGATATTTTCTATCGTTTATTCCCAAATACTTTGAAATAACGGACCTCTACTCAACTAATTTCGGATATAACAGACAACAATCAAGTCAAATTTAAAAATTAAAACGTCCTTTTAATATTATACATGCTTAAAATCAAGTGTTGCCGCTTGTAAACAATTTTTAGCGGCTATGATAGTCACAAATCGAATATTGTCTGTGTTTTGTATTGTTTATACATCTAAATACAGTGTTTATATTTTCGAAAAAAAAAATCAATAATTTTCAGCTTATTTTTATATAACGAATTACCGGCTTTAACGAACACCCCCTCCCCCAATTAGTCCGTTATATCGAGCTTTTACTGTATACATTAATTTGAATTTGAGACTGAAATTAGCTAAAGCTTAAAAGTTATATCTGGTGCATGTGTGTTCACCACGAAAACTGTCGGAACGGGATAATAATTTTATTCTCTTCTCTTGTGGCTTAGTCGTTGTCATATATTACCTACATAATGCACGGTACGTGGTCCAATTAATGTGTATATACAGATACTATACAGAACTTTACGTAATATGGGGGTCATTAGTGCCGCCAGTAGTTAATCCAAATCATATCCATCTAACGGTTGAACGACTCTGCCGCCATGATGATGTTTAATACATCAGATATGCCATCAAGAGTCAGGAATATTGGCCCGATGTGGTCACCCAAAACGGAATATTTTAATGATATAAATATCAAGCAGACAGCGAGTGATGTACTGAATAATTGTAAAATGAAACTAAACGTACATGCGCCCAAAAAATAAAAAATAATTCATAGAACTCACAGACGTAGGTAAATATTCAATGGAGGAAAAAATTCCCTTAGTTTATATTTAACGTGAATTTGAATTGTGTGCTCAGTATTTGTATAATTAACATAAATCTAAAACCGATTTGTTAGTCTATGAACATGTTTTTAAAGGAATATCTGCGTTCTTGTTTATTTAAATAAAATGAAATTAGACTTCGAGGGATATTCCTTTTAAAAAAACCTAAAAATATTCGTAGAAAACATAAACGTTACTAAATATTCTACTTAGAAAAAAATACTTTATGTTTACATTATATATAACATGAATTTAAATTATGTGTTCATTTTTGAAAGGGAGGGATAAGTACTTGTATCATTAACATGAATTTAAAACAGATTTGATCATCTATGTACATGTTTTTAAAATAATATCTGCTTTCTAGTTTATTTAAATACAATGGGAAAATGCTTTACGGGTTAATTGCTAATAATAAATAAAATAAAACAAACTTTATTTTACTTTTTACAAATGGCACTCAGTGCCCCGTGTAAGGAAAATGTGTGCAAAGTTCGTGATACTATTATGTAAGACCTTTTTTTTTCATTTTATTCATTATTATTTAAATAAAATCAAAATAATATAAATTAATATTAAATAAATTATTTTTTTAAGTATCTATTAAAAAATCAATTTTCATAATTTACGTCATAAAAAAATTATTCTATATTTGAGTAAAATATATGTTTTTAATCCTAAATTATCCAACGAGTAACGTTGTTATTATACTAAGCATTCGTAAAAAAATAGGACATACTGATAAATAAAAAGGGAATAAATTAGATAATCATTTATTTATTTATGTATTTTAGAAGTAATAGGAGGTTTTTAGGGTTTAAGAGATCACGTACTAATGAAAAAAATAAGAGTACATAAGGAAAGCACTGTGAAACAGGGAGCCTATTCCAGGAATCGTCATTTTACCTTCGTAATTTTTACGATAGTTAAGTATTCTATGGTTAAAGAAGAAAAATTGCGCAAATCATGAAAAGCGTCATTTAATCATACATCTACAGCAGTACCTAACTGTATCACAATAAGAGGTATATCATTATATCATTTGATAAGGCCTTGACTTTTTTTCCACGATTACCCAACGCGCAGGTACTTTGAGCAAATTGAACAAATGCATTCGATGTGACCGGATAACTCGGCATAATAATAATATAATTACGTGGTATTCTACCTCGAGCCGACAGTGTACAGTGTACCGAGGTGTAGTAAGCGAAGAGCTAAACACGCCAGTGGTACGAGTAATAACAGACCTCAGACCTTAGACTTTGAAACATAACGCAATAACGTGAACGTAAATTATGCGAAACGACTCGACGTAGCTTGGTCAGATTTTTATACGATTCTCGGGCGGAGAATAATATTCCTCGATTCGATGTTGTTTTTCACCCGACTAATTTATATATGAAATAAAAGGAAAGAATACATGTTTCTATCGTTTGGATCGATAGCATTAAATATTCCTGCGTAATTTAAAAGCAAACTTACATTTATTTCGGAATTACTGAAAAAATAATAGGTTCTGAAACCTAATTTTAAAAAGCTCTAAATTTTTAAAAAAAATTTTATTAAAGTTTTACTTTGTTAATACTACTATTTCTTAAAATCTATTATGACACGTATTTCGATGCAATTTGCGTCATTTTTAAACATCGTAATGATGCGGAATGCATCAAAAGACGTGTCATAATGGATTTTAAGAAATAATGATATTTACCAAGTAAAATTTAAATTAAAAATGGATAGATTTTACTTCAAAGCGACTGCTGAATCAATTGATAATAATAAATCATTTTATACAACCACACATACTCTGAAAATATCTCTGTGTACACTTTTTCATCATTTGATAATCATAAATAAAACTATAAAAACTGTTTTCATATTAGATTTTTCATTGAAACTTCCAAAGCAATCGTCTTTTATGTACCTTCAAAACGGTTTTTATTAGAAATTTTAAAAAATATAAAATACTTTGATAAATATAGGAATCAAAGTTAAATAAATGTTATCTATACTTCGTTGATTTTATTTGGCATTTTCATATATTTTCATGAAAACTTTTTAAGGTTTTTTTAACCAAATTATATATTTCAGTATTACATATTTCGCAGACATATTTCAAGAAATAGAGGTACACGATTTTTTTACCTTACTGCCTCCACTTTAATATTACGTAATTTGCCTAGTTTTTTTCAGGAACCTCTAATGCTAAAGTTAGATTTTGGGAGGCACCCTCGAGGTAGTAAGACACGAAAATGGCACAGTATAATTGATTTATAATCAGTTTCATTTCAACCACAAAATGTTATGATTATAAGTAATATCAATTCGTTCAAATTACGTCGCAAATATTGCAATTATTCAACCCAAGTTTAATTTTAAATATTTAATTTCGCAAAATTATTTTTAAGCTTTTTTAGTATTTTATTAATTTTTCCAAGTAGTTTCCAAGAAGTCTATTTTGTTTATTTTTTTAAGTATTTTTTTTTATCGTTTTGTACATGAAGTTATAAAAGTTAGAATTTTCTTGCAATCTTATAAGATTATGTTAAAAATACATTTTTAAATTAAAATAATATTTTTTAAATAAGCGTAGTGTAAATTAAGAAAATTGGTTTTTTTACAAATCTTTAAAAAATCGTATACGTAGAATGTATGTTTACATTTACTAACAAATATGAATATTTTTAAACGGTAAATAATAACGTTTTACAGAACATTATTCATAAAAATATTATTTTTACCACAATTTAGTTTTTTTGAACTTACAACTTGACGTTGCTGAATATAATAATAATTAAAGTCAAATTTATTTTTTCCTTATTTTTTTTTAACTTAAATATTTTCAACTTTATAAAAGTTAAAAAAAATAATAATTTTATCGAAATCAGTAAATCTATTTTTTAAATCTGAAAAAAAAAAATTTTTTACGAATATATTTTTTAAATCATACACATATTTTTTATACATCTTAGAGGAAATTATTTTCATTTAATTCATGTAAATAATTTTCATTTAAAGTTATATTTCTCATTTTTATTGAAAATGAAAATATTTTATACTTTTAAAAACAAAGTTCAAGTTCAACCTAAGCACGTAATAATAATATGTTTATCTAACAGAATTGAAAAGCATAAAATGGAAAGTAATTTTAAAAATTAAAATCATGCAATGAGTAATAAAAAAGTAGGTACCTAAAAAACAATTGTTGTAATTATTTACAGTTATATATTCAGTTGAGAGTATGTGAACAATAACACTTCCGTTTTTCAAACGTCATGTGAATTCACTGGTTTAGCCGGCAGTGGTGGTAAGGTATGGAAACACTTCGAACAAATTCACATTCGCGGCTTAGAAAAAATAAAATAATTACGAAGCGCACCCGCGCTCTTACTCGGCCTGTGTTAGACTGATACGCTTCGCTTCTTGGTACCCTACTGACTGCTGCTAGAGAAAGAGAGAGACAACTCCCAGCCGGGAAAACCCCTCGCTAAAAGCGAGACAGCAACACTTCACCCGACCCCCCTTCAAAGTTCCGACAGAGAAGGACGGCGCACATTAGCTCGGAGCGGAAAATCATAGCGTTAAACAAGGACAGTTGTATATTTGTAGGTTATGCAAGCATGCGCGGACTTAATCAAAGGTGGAACGTATGTTCTATCCGTTTCCTTTTCCTCTAGTTTCCATTTCGCCCGTTTGGATATGTTTGTCCCGTTCTGGTTTATAGGTGAGCTATTCTATGAGGGTGTGCGTCTAGTTTGATGATGTGTTTGTGGATTACCTTTAGTTTTTAGCAGAGCCTCTCAAACTTTCCTCAAATTAGTATCACAAATTCATTTTTCATTTAAAAAATAAATATTTTTGATATACCGCGAAGTCTATAAGTATATAAGAATGCTGATTTTTTTTTATTGTAATATAAATCATTATATTCAACAAAAACATTTTTATAGTCTATGAAGAAAATATAATCTCATGCTGTTTTGAAAATGGAAAATAACATTAAAAGATAAAATAAAAGTTATTGTCAAAAAACGCTTTACAAAAGTTTTTTTTAATGATTCTCCTCAAAATTACAACAATAATTTATTCGGTAGGTATTCAAAATATAACAGAAAGTAAAAAAATCACTTTTTTAAAACTGTTTATATTTCAATTTGTAAATAATCTTTGATTTTTAATTTTGATTGATTCACGTCGTCGCTCTCGATACTGACTATCGTATATGTATTCACAAATTTTTTACAGTAGGGCGTTTTATGCGTTTGCGATTATTATAAGAATTTTTTAACTTTGCGCTTCATTTTTTTCTTTCATTTAAGTCCTTATTTATTCAGTCGATAAGGAGTAAAAACTAAATAAAGTTTAACTTAATATTATTTAAATTGTTATAAATAATACTTGAGAAAATAAATAGAAACACATCTTATTACAATATTTTAACTACTAAATAGCAAAATAATACACTGGTGTGAAACTCAGTAAGCACTCGTACTTGTACTTTTTAAATGACAGTGTTTCTCTCCAATATATTTCTTATAAATGTCTCTATTCGTTAAACAGTCAGGAAACAAGTGATATGTTACCTGGGTAAGAACTATTTTTAAAGCAATAGTTTATAAGTAAAAGGACAACGATTCATATTTTATTAATATAATAAATTATTAAAACTGTTATTTCCTAGTTGTGCGCCATATGTTTGGGATATCCGTTCTAAAACAGCAGGTGATACTGCGACAGTGTGTGCGGGAACCCATGTACGTACACGCGACCCACCTTTGTGTGTGCGCATCATCTGTCAGTTGTTACTCCTTCCCCTTCTGACGCGATACCGGCGTCCCTTTCCAATTGTGGGCGAGCCATTCGATCAGTAAGGATCAACACCCGCACGTTTTTCAGGTATTATAACACTCACAAAAAGGGTCAAAGCGAACCTGAAGCGAATTCAACACACTCGAATGTGTGATAATCCTTTTTTACCTTTTATTCGGAAATGCTTGGTTTTTTTGTTGAGTTTTAAATACAGTATCTATTTGTTCGTGTGTGTTGGTGCATTACATTTTTAATATAATCAAGTAAGGTATAGAATGTAGATGTTTGAACGCGTTAGTGTTAGTGCCCCGAACAGCAGTAGAATATTAAACAGTGATATATTGTTCCGAAGACGATTATTAATTTGTATATCGATTATGATGACTTCCGATTATAAGAAACAGTTTATAAGTCGTAATGTTTTGTAATTGAATCAGTTTTGACTCGCTTAGTAAGGTTTGTTTGTTATTTATGCCGTGTTTCATTAGCCTGTATTGCCGACGCATTTCGGGCGCTTTGTTGAGCATTCCTATCCATCATCAGGGTTCATGATTGATGCACGGTACTTACAAGCAAGAAGTACTTTAAAACGGAGTTCAACAACTAAGAAGAAATCTATTGGGATCCAAATAGAATAATAGTAACAATTGATTTTAAGAAACAGTGGTATTTTCTAAGTAAAACTAAAATTAAAAACATAACAGTAGTGCAATAACAAAATAAACTAAGAAAGTATTTTTATTTTTACTATTCAATATATATACTAATATAGATAGCTACCCAAACTTCCTTGAAGGTTTTAAACACCCCGAAGACGGTCAATAATATTTACCCTCCTTTACGTCACTAAAACTCTTTGATACGATCAATCGACCGTTGAAATTGACAATTGAAGCGATTGGCATTTTGCGACTTTTTAATAATGCTTTAAATAACGTAAACATTAACAATTTTATTGATGATTAAAGAAAACACTTCGTTTTTTACCACTTGAGTACTAAAAAACTCAAGTGGTAAAAAACGAAGTGTTTTCTTTAATTATTGTAACATGTCCCACAAAGTTAATGCCGAAACAATAAATAAAATTTTATTGATCATCTCTAGAGCGATTCGGATGTTTTATATATAAAAAAAATCATTTACGTAGTTTACATCGACAGGATTACTGCTTAGTAGCATTATCAAAAGTAAACTAGTAAAAGCGGTAAAAGTTTTTACCATTTTGAAATGTTGGATTAGTGGGGAAATAATTTAATGACTAAAGTAAAATGATATTTTAGGATTAGTAAGAAAAAAAAAGATTTAAAAAAAACGTGACGTGGAGAGGAATTAAAGAAAGTAATGACACGATGGAAAATAAACCTTTTAAGAAAAGATAGAGGTGTTTTGCGCAATTATCATTCATTTCAGACGCTCATATAATTATTTTAGGGTGCTGGAATTAATCCATTAAATACAATATACCTATACATTTTTAATCGATCTTATCAGTCATTTGATTCAGACGTAAGATAAAAACTGTCTGAAAACAGTGTTTATTCGAATGAATACCGAAGGATAAATAAATTACAAGGCCAACAATATCGAGCGGTTTTTGGTAACCGAATTCTAATACGGTTTACTTCAGGGGATTGCAATATACTGCCTTCTTTCCATTACGTATTGCAGGAATGGGCAACTATCGGCCCGCAGACACTGCGGGTAACTATATATTCAATACCAGACGTCACTTATTTTGTTTATTTTACTTTAGACTACCCCCTAATTGTATATTTGAGTAAGTGATTAATAAAAAATAATTATTTCTCTTTCAGTATTTTTGTTTATTAAAGCTTTAAATTGTTCAATAGTCTCTATTTTAAATCGTCATAGTTTGCAAAAAAACGATTGCTTGGAACCCATAGAAATCAATTGCTTTCTTTAGAAAAAGAGTATAAAAAATTGAAAGAAAATATCGTATTATATAAAATATGCCGTTCAACTTACGTTTTCCTCAAAACTTTATTAAATTAAAAGGAATTGAGATAAAACTCTTTTACCTCGTAAAAGAAATATTTATTTAACGAAATATTTATATTGGAACTAGTTTTGCGCATAGAAAACAAGAATTACCGATAATGATGTCAATTTTTATAACGTTTTCTTATATGTTTCACAATTTTATTATAATATGTAGCAAATTCAAACGAAAGTTGTCTGTATAAAATTCTTAAGTAAAATCCAGAAAACTAGAACTATAGCAGAATAACAGATAATTTTGAAACAAGAGATTCATATACAATAGATTAGGATTATTTTTCCTCTTCCTACTAGCATAAAGTTACAATTATATGGAAATTCCGAAATCAGTTAAAATTAGTTCAAATAAAATCTAAAATCTAGAAAATTGAATATAATGAATCTAGAATTGGGTAAGTGGTAAGATTCTCTTCTTTCTTTAAATTTAGTAAAAAATTATTGTCCTAAACAAATTAATAAATGAGGATTAAAAGTATGCGACCAAAACATTTAATTCGATATACACATATATATATATATATATATATATATATATATATATATATATATATATATATATATATATATATATATATATATATATACATATATATATACATATATATATGCATGTGTCAGACCGATATCATAAATATGTTGTAAAATATCAATGCGGCCCTCCAGTGAAAAGATTGGCCGGCCCTGTCCTATTGCCTAGTACGTTTACCGATTCCGGTAAACCGGGTTACTGAAATAAAAATCAATACATTTGGTAGACGGCTTAGATACGAATATAAGCGATCGGTGATTCAATAACATACCTACTGTCATTGCTTCTTCCGGCGCTGGCCGCACGAATGAGGTAGACGTCTAAAAACTGCTGCTAAAATTTGGTTTTTATTGTTATTCTATAATGTACAGCGTTTCGCGTTCCTATTTGAATTTATTTAAATTTTTGTTCAGTCAATAATGTAGCGCAGGGGTAGGGTAACAATATTTACGTCAGTTGTATTATCTTATAAATTTTGTATGTTAAATGCATTTTATACTTTGTGGTATGGTAATATAACACTCTCCTTATCATTCATCGTTCACTTTGTGTAATACCACTAAAAAACACAACTTCATGACTACCTGTTTCAAAATAACCATTCTATCATCAGGATCATTCGATCTTATCATTCATCGTTCACATTGTGTAATACCACTTACATAACTATCATCAGGTCAAATAAAAACTACATTTAACCTGATGATAGTTATTTAAGTTGACCCTGAAATCATACAACTCCGCTTATCCATGGCTCTAGAAGTCGAGCAATTTTTAAATAATTTGTAGATCTTCAAATGTGTAAGTTTTATAGCCTTTTCCTACTTATGAGTGTTTTACTATTTGTGATTAAAATTACTCACATTTTGTGTAATTCATGAGTGAAAATTGTATGCAAAACGCTCATCAAAGGTATGATTTAAAACCATTCAATGATTCTAAATTGGCAAAGAAGTTACTAAGGTTTATGATTTTGGTTCCATGATTTTACTTATGAGTTTACATAGAATGGGTTATCTTATATGCTAGGTATATACTTATTTAAATTGAAGTTTTACTTAGTAAATACCACTAAAACTTAAACTGCCGAACTAATTCATGAACATATAACTAACTAACTGACATAAAACTTATATACTTATCTATCACAACCCTTAGTTCTTATTACTAGTTAGCGTTTGAGGATGGAGAGATACATAAACCATATTACAAATCGACCGTTGTATTCGTTAATTATACGAATTTCAACCAATGTATAAATTAGGTAATTACTTCAGTTTAATACCGACCAAAGTGGTATTACACAAAATGAATGATGAATGATTAGGAAAGTTTTATATTACCATACCACAAAGTTAACAATGCTTTTAAAATACAAAATAAGTTATTTCACTGTTTTTTGTGGCACGTTATTATCATCTATTTTTGACCTGAATAGTCTTTAAATACTATGGGAAGCGTGTATGAAAAATTGTAAATATTACGCGAATTTCCTTGAAATTTACAAAAAAAAACTATACATAACATTATTTCTAGAAGTCTTTGAATACATTTTTCGCATAACACGTGCGTTATCTTTGAATATTCAATTTTTATGTTTCGTATATCGTTGTGGTTCATTGTTGTAAGTATAGCATATTTCAGTGATTACTCGTTCTATTTTGTAAAAGGAATTCATGCTTATTTTTAACATAACGAAACACTGTAAATAAATGCAATTTTTTGACATTTGTCCTTAAACTTTCATTGAGCCCTTGTGTTTTGCATTGTGTGTATTTAATATTACCAAAAAGCAAAAAGATATTTGTTATTTTTTAAATTACTGAACAATTAAATAATCAAATGCTGGATTGACTCCTGACCTGTTCACTTTCAAGTATTTGAAATACTTGAACATACCAAGTTTTCCTCAGTCTTCCTCTATCAGTGATATTTCACTCTAATATTTATTTTTAACGACCCTGGAATTCTATCTGAAGCGCAAGATTGATCATCTTTAACTTCTATATAAAGAACGAACAAAACCATGCGGTGCCCAGTGCACTATTGGATGAGGGTGAAAGTTAGAAGAATAATGTAACTGTTGGGCTAGAGGGACAATTATAATGTAAGTAGGTATATGAAAGTTAGAGAAGCTTTAATTTGTCAAACAAAGTCTTTCCAAATATATTATATCCTGGTTCTGTTACAATATTCATATTTTAAGGAGGTACTGAATAAATAAAAAGTTCAAAAACAACTGATCAGAATTCTAGATTCAGAAATCTACATACTTACCTACATGAACACCGAATTAATCCATACAATTTAAATACATTTTGTATCTATCGGGAATCGAACCTTTGACCTTGTTTATTGAAACCGACGCTATTTCCCAATTGGCCTATCGATAATAATTCAAATAGGGTATACTTGCCTATGGATTATTCATAGCCTATCAAAACAATACCTTCATAAAATTTAACACATATTTTAATTTCCTGGCGTGGGTTCGATAGGAAGTAATTCACGTAGAATAGCTGGGCTAAATTATTTATTTATACACTACTAAGTGCTTACACAGCTACCAAAAAATATCCAGCCAGGCTTCTGTTATAATAAATTAAATATACATTTTTAAATACATGCATATGGGGCTATATCCTATAAGTTATAACGTTTAAATATCATATTAACACTCCTATACCTCTACCACTGCAATGATATTTATAATTAAAATAAAATAGTAAAACCAAAAATTTTTATGGACTTCCTAACGCCTTTTCGTAGTTAATATAATATGCAGCATGTCAAATAAAACTTTCTACCACATCCGACTTTTTGTTTTTTAGTCGATATATAACAATAAAAATAATCATAATATTTATTAATATTTAAATATTTACTTTATGGGTTATCATTTTTCCTTTTTTTTCATAAAAAAATGGTAAGTAAATAACCACCGCGATTTTAGTCTAGTGGTTTCTAGACGAACCCGTATCTTCGTCAGGACAACCACTACATCAACATGCAAACAATACTTCACATCACTACCATAGCACTATTCACATACTTACAACTACACAAAATATTGATTAAATGCGTTTTTAGTCGAGCCAAAGAGTGCATGTTGGTCCTCGGGAATACCAAAACGCATGTGATTAACATTTCGTGTAGTTGTAGGTGTGTGAATAGTTTATGGTGGTGACGTAAAGTAGTGATTATCCTAACGAAGAGACACGTACATCCCGAAACCTTTTGACTAAAATTTCGGTGAGTGGTTATATACTATCATTAACAGCATTTGGGTAAAATAAAATAAAAAATTGAATATTCAACATAATTGAATGCAATTCTTGTATGCCCAGTGATTTTCTCGTGAATGTCATTTAAGATATTGAATATTTATCATATTTATTATGTTTTCGCCTCCATGGTGTAATTATAACTGCGTTTGGCCACTAAACTGGAAGTCCTATGTTCGAATCTTAATCGAGGTAAAAAGTTTTTTTTTACTCTTATATTTATTTAATATTTCCCTGGACTGATATCTGAAACCCAAGACTGATCACCTATCCTTCACGTAATTAACGATCAATTTAACATCGCATCAATTTGATGCTGTACCCTATGCAACATTGGGTACGGATGAAAGAAACTCATTCATTAGATTTTTGTCACGATGTTGGTTTTTTGGCGTATAAATTAAAATGAATAATTTTTATTAAAATCTTTAGAGAACTAAGGGAGATATTAAGGTTTAAACTTTAGACATTTGAATAAAACGAAAAACGTGCGTTCGCATACGTCATCAAAATTCGTCATCAGTTTTATGACGTCATATGGTTTATTGTCTATGGTTTATAGAACTGTAATAGTAGTAGTGTGGATTTTTTGTTTACCACTACATTACCATTTGTGTTATTTAAATATGGGGGGAGAAGGGTGGGAGGGTGGACCAGCAACAAATAGAGCCGCTAATAATTTGGCAATGTTACCAATATTTAAATAAGTCCATCTTTTCTGTGACGTCATTCATTGTCAACTTACGAAAACAACGTATTTACGAAGGCGAATTTTCCAAAAGAAAATGATGAATGAAAATATTGATTATATCAGCTGTTATAAACACAAAACGAGTCTAATACAATCCTTTATGGGTTGAGTATGTTAAATTAGATATTCCTCCCATCTGACAATGATCCATTTGTTCGAGTATTTAAAAAAGTCTAATTTCAAATAAAAAAACCATGGAAAAAAAGAAAAAAAAGAAGAAGGTGATGGAACATATCCTGTGACACATAAGCACAATGGAGAAGATAATAGTAGCTGGGAGAGGAAGGAAAAGACCAAGAAGATATGCGAGAAGAATGAAAAAAGCTTAGGGAAGGCGTCGAATCGTACGTAAAAAAGCTGGTTTTGTCGGGAGAACGGTAGAATATAGCGCCCGTAAAAAGTCAAGCTAGTGGATTTACGACGAAGACATTGGCATAGAAAGCTGCATTGGAATAAGATAAGTCTCGACTAGAACAAAGTCACTTACTTACTCGTTAACAAATTACTAACTAATTAAAACTTACTAACCACCACGCTGCTTCTCTGTAGGGGTAGGCTGAGAAATTAGAAAACCATGCCAATCTGTCCAAGCAAACATTATTTGCCTTTTCTACATTCATGCATCTACTCATACATTCTTGCCGATCATTGAGACTTCTGACCTGACTACAACCCAAGAATTTGAAATTATTAATCATGACAACTTTTTCTCGGTTTTTATCCGCTTCTATTTCCAACTTTATTCACCTCATTAATTTGTTTGACTGTTCTTTCTTCACTCATTCGAATCACATGCCCAAACCATCACAAGACGCTTTTATTAATTTTATCGATTCTGCTTATCTTAGAAAAGCATTCTTGCCTTATCTATAATCACAATTCAAACATCTATCACACATCGTTTTTCCGCACATTCGTCTTAGAAATCGCATCCCGACTGCATTTAGTCTACTTTCATCCTTATTTTGCTAACTCCATGCTTAATTCCATACATTAGGTTTGGAACCACGACTCCGTTGTGTATCTCCAGTTTAGCTTTCGCTGAGAATACCAAATTACAATAACATACTTCATGTAATATGCTTGAATATGTTTTTTTTTAATACCTATTTTCGGATATAACGAGCAAATTCAGTTGGTCACTTCATCCTCGGTATAACCGAGTTCGACTGTTTTACCTTACTTAAATTACTGTTTTAAATTACTCACATCGAGAAATAATCGAATGGATAATAATTATACCTTTGTTACTTTACAAAAATGCTGATATACATACATACCTCGGCAAACCAAAAGCCGATTTCCTAAATGCGTATATTCCTAAAAGTATCAGATCGAAACGTAGTATGCATAGTTTGTAGAAAGTCACTTATAATGTCGCATAAATTTAAAAAAAAAATGTTTACCCAAAACGCCACATAAACCAATATCTTTCCATCCATCATAGGGCGTTTTCATTCCGTGCGTAAGCAAATATAAAAATATGGTCTCCTTAATAGGAAAAAGAAAATAAAAAGCATATATTCACTTTCTTCGAAGCATAGAGCAGGGGTCATCGACCGAAGTTCGTGTACTAGAAATAGGCACGCAAATATGCTTTGTAGGACACGCAAAAATTATTACTAGTTTTAAAACGTGTCACTTAAAGTTACTTTGTTGTGAAAATAAAAATAATTATTCTAATTTTTATGACTTGACATATTTTTCCAAGGAAATTAAAACTGTATATTTACCAAAAATACAATAATAATTTTAAATAAATTTAAGAGTTTATTTTTAAAACTTCTCCCAAATGAGAAGATATTACCTTTATGACAGTGACCAAAACAGAATTACCTAACTCTTCTATATTTAGAAGTAAATTATCCCTGAGAAGGCTAGAAGTATCGAACTGAATAAAAAATGTGTTTTTTAAGGGTCTAAGTCTATATTTAAAACCTCAATCTTGGATTTGGGTGATTTTTCAAGACGATCTATATATCTTAATATGTAACAACTATATTATGTGTCTTAACTTGATATGAAACTTCTATCATACCTCTTTATATTAAATAAGATAACGGAAAGCAATCACTTTATACCCTTGTTCACCAATCTGTCCATTATTGAACGTCGATGTAGCATTATTTTTTGAAACTTGTATATATGCGATTCTCTCGGAAACTTCCACATGTGGGTGCGATTTTCGATACGTTTGGAAGTTCGGCTAATTGTTGCGCCACTAGTTGAAAATTTGTGAAGTATTTATTTAGCTTGCTCCGTTTAAAATATAAAATAATAGAATTGATAATGTAACAGTTAACTTAAAAATAATACAAAAAATATGAATAAAAAATTACTCAAAACTTTTTTTTATTATTTTGAGGCGGTTAGATAATTTAGTATCACTGTGTAAATACAAAATAATCTTTAAACAAAAAACGGAAAATTGAAAGATATTTACAATTGTTTAATAGATTTTTATTATCCACTGACACTTCGTGATGGAATTGCATTTTTAATATATTATTAGATTAAAACCAATATTTTTAGCTTTTCCACTTTATTTTTATTTGACCAGCGACCGGGTTTCGTCGTTACCGACATCATCAGATTGGTCTGATGATGTCACCAGTCTGATGATGTCGGTAACGACGAAACCCGGTTGCTGGTCAAATAAAAACAAAGTGGAAAAGCTAAAAATATTGGTTTTAATCTAATAATATATTATTTACAATTGTAATTTTTATTTGAAGCACTAACTTTGTGATTTTCCATTTTATAATTTAAATGTAACTTTGTTTTAAGTGTGATTTTAATTAATTTTATAATATTTAACTATGTTTGATGTGCTAAATTTGCAGTACCTTAACCATACTTTTCTATTCATTTCTACATAGTAATTAAATATTAAAACAAAAACAAAAACAAAAACAAAAAACTAAAAATATATTATTTAACCTCTTTCTCCATTTCCTAGACTGGTGCATCCGGCATTGGATTTATGCAGTTATCACTTGATCGCTATTATAATATACATGAAGGTTATTTATTTGGTTTGAATTCCAAAACACTTATTAAAAAAACATAAGTGTGTAAAGAACTCCTATATTTATTTATTGTATGTAAATCTGACCTGTGGTTTCTAAACCCATTAGACATTGTATGTGATGGAGGTGGAAATGTGGACAAATATTCAATATTTAATAATACAGAAAAAAATGTTGCAGATCCCTGACTTTTCCCATTAAGTCCAGCACGCCACACACTTCATACACCACGATTATGAAATTTGATTAGTTGTAGTTGCGTGGGTCGATAACCATCGCGATTGTTACATATTATATTATATATGAACCAAAGGTCATGGGATCGTATACCGTAATAGGCAAACGCCTCGAGAAATGCCTAGATGCATGTGATGGATTAATATTCTTGTTAAGTTAATGACGTACATACTTTATTTTGGCTTTGTATAACACGCTTTGTTTTTTATATATAACGGATAATAAATAATTGTTTTATTATTTGTAAATGTTACACACTAAATCAAAATGTTTTAATGACGCCTTTGATTCATTTATTGATATAGTAAAAATTGTTCGATTAAAATAAATGTGAGGGATTTTAAATCAATATATGTATCTATTTTGTATTTGAAAAGCATTGTAAACTTTGTGGAATGGTAATATAACACTCTTCTTATCACTCATAATTCACTTTCTATAATACCACTTAAAAATTATTATTCACGACTACTAGTTACGGAATCACAATCCATCATCAGGTCAACGCTATTTTTTAAAGGAGTAAACCACAAAGCCTTTATTTTTAAAGGTTTTTCGCAGGTAGGATAGTAAGGATAAGGCATATGTGGAAAATACATCACAAGCACCCAGACCAATTTAAAATAAATATTTCTTGAATTTGTTTTGCAATCGGCGATAATCAAACCCGCGATGCCAGTTTCGCAGTCGAGCGTCTACCCAACTACGCTACGGCGCCTGTCTATAGTTGACCTGTTGATGGAATGGTTATGCCGAAACCGGTCGTAATGATGTAGAGCTTTTAAGTGATATTACACCAAGTGAACGATAAGAAGCACATATCATTTGTAGACAAAAAAAATGGTTTGAGCATCCCAAAGCTTACAACTTGGCATTTGGCTGGCTTAAGGAATAACCTTATGCGCTAGTGTAACGTTCACCATTCTGTCTGTTATTGATAATCTATGTTGCATTACTTTTTGAAAGATGTATATATGCACTGTTGTCGTAAATATTTGATAGATTCGGGTAAATTTTTAATGACTTTAGGGCCTTCAATTGAGAAATTGTCAAGTCATCTTCTTTCGTAAAAAACGAAATGAGCACCGTTTCAAGTTGAGACTCTTATAATATATAATATATTGATATATCATCCGTGGGTTGAATAATAATCCAGTGCCTGATGGAATAAATCAATATTGACTTTTAATCAATCTGGTCTCGTATGCACTGGTAACCTTGTAATTAGAGATCAAGATAACATATTGTTAATACGACAAAGTGCCCTATGAACCATTGGGTACAGATAAGGGTGAGAAAAAAGAGAACATGAAAAGTGTTATAATGTAAAGCAATGAAATACTTACACGCAATAATGAAATGCATAAAAAAATTATGACGTGGAATAAAAAAAATTGTCAAAATATATGCGCATTTTTGAGACTATCTGTCGTTTTTTCTTCTTCTTCTTCATCCTCTCTATTTATGACTAGGTCATGTTATTCTCTGGTCCACTCCTGGGAGATGGAAGACCAGCTATCTCTCCATCGTTTAGGTGGTCTTCCTGGGGGTCTGCTACCTCTTATGCTGCTGTCCGCTGCTATCCTCACCACTCGATCCAAACTCGCTCTTCCCACATGATTTCTCCAGGAACGTCTTCTTTCTCTTCCCCATCGAACAATATCTACAACATCGCAGATTATTCTTATTTCAGAGTTTTTTACTTTGTCGCGACTTGTTAGGCCTGCAATGGGTCGTAGAGTCTTCATTTCGGCTGTTCTATGGAGGCTTTTCGTTCTCGCGGTGTCAGCTCTTGTTTCTGTGCCGTATGTTATGATCGGTCTTACGCAGGACTTATAAATTCTCATCTTACTCTCTTTCAGCTTATCTGTCGTTTATTTGGTATTATTACGCAGTAAATCACTAATTATTACATAAAATTCAATGCAATATAATGAACCCTATAGTATCCATTGTATGTGTCACACATGTGGACTTAGTAAAATTATTTGAATAATATATTTGAAAAAAATCCCCTTAGAAAATGAGTTTGTGAGTAATCATGCACCTGTATGCATTCGTAATTATTGATTTGCATATCGATACGTCCAATGAATACTTTCGTATCTGAAAAATTGCCACTATACAATATTTTTTTTGTATTATTAAAAAAAATCATAAACCCTTTAATTACTTTCCAACTAGAGTTTGTAATATTATTTAAATTTATTTTCGAGTTCTGGCAATATTTGCCAAACATTTGTTGGTGTGAATGGCATCAGGATGGTTAATGTATTTACTTATTTTACAAAAAGTCAATGAATAAGTTTTTAAAATGTATTTTAATAAGAACGATTGAGAAGAGAATGCGTTTATTTATTATTATTAAAAAAGAAATTACACTTGTTTAATGCCACTTAATAAGATCTATTTCATTCAACGCAACTAGTTTCGAAAACTACAGATGTTTTCATCTACAGGTGAAAATTATATTAACATGGCTTATGACTTTTTAATGCTTGATTTAAGTGATCACGTAATATTCACAGTTCTGTCCGAGATTGCCATTGACCCCGTTGATAACTTTAGGGGTTATACCCCGAATTTGTTGACAATCAATGGTACAAACAATTGTCAGACTCTCACTCCTCTATGTCTCCGAATGCTGAACGATGTAAGACACCTACTCTAGGCAATTAGAAACTGCTAAAATGCGAATACTTAGATGGTCACCTGGTGTGTCTAGAGATAAAATAAAGAGTTCACGCATTTGTGGAAGCCTGGGTGTAAGTAGCATCAATATCAAGGTAGAGGAAAGGCAATTAAGGTGGTATAGGCACATAGGATGTAGAGAACCTGATCAAATTAAGAGCCAAGCAATCGCCATAGATCTTCCTTGAAAGACATCTAGAGGAAGACCAAAAAAATTATGCACTCGTTTGTTACAGAAAGATAAAATTATTCGAAAGCATGGCCTAGGTGACATTATCCATGATAGAATAATCTATAACCTGAGGACGAGCAGAGCTGATTCCAACAGTCTACAAAGACGATAACTTGGGATGGAGCCAGGAAGAAGAAGGAAAAGATTCGAACATACTCATGATGTTATAAATGCAGTTATTACTGATAACCTTTAATAACCAGTTTTTTTAACATCTGACGTTATTTGTTGGGCGTATCGATATACCGAATTATACTTTACAGCAAAGAATTAATAATGACGGCTGGTATCGAGTCATATGAATGTGTGGTATGTACAAATATCATTGTCTGCAATATATGTACATAGGTAAAATAGGCACTATACCAAAACGTTTACCTAGTCCAGAGCCAGCTCAAGGTATTTTGATTGTAATTCATATCAATTGATTCTCACATACATCCCATATCATATAATCACTATGCATACTTTATTGAATAACTCGTTATTTATTACTAACGGCAATCAAAGCATTTTTTTTAGAAAACAAACAAAAACATTTAAAATAACATTAATAACGATAAAACATAAAAATAAATGTTCATTTTTCACCTTATTTATAAATTAACTGGTCAAATTATAAGCTAAAATAATTAAAAATCATATTTTCAAACGTTTTTTATGTATGTTACGTGTGTATGTGAATATAAACCAGGATTTTGACCTCACATACAAATGGAAAGAGTCTCGGCTTAATCAAAGCTTTCCTCATCCCTCCATAGATGGCTATTGTGAACTCGCACATACCGTGTTAAGAATTTGATCAATATATCTAAAAATTTCAATAATTTGAAATTTGAAAGATCTAAGATTCAGTTCGTATTTTTAATATATTAACTTAATTACATAAAAATCAATGTTCTTATGACCAAAAGAGGTAAGTGTTTCGGATCTTGTAGTTCTATGTACGTTACCATATAGTGTGTTAGTTGTGATTTGTGTGCTTTGATAAATATATTTTATTATTAAAAAATAAGGTCAGCTTTGTCACATTCTAAAAATAAATCGGTTATCTGAGATTTTTTTGACAGTCTGAAATAACCGTCATGTAAAATTGATGAAACAGGAAACTCGTCACCCTTTTTCCCCAATTCAGACCTGTATGACCCCATCAAACACGGAAGAGAGGTGGGACCTTCCTGTCATTTATTATTTCTCAGCAACCTCTTCAGACCTGACACCACACCCGGAAATGTTTTCAATATACAACTACTTTCTAACGCATTGTGTCAAAATCAATAAATATCGATGAAAGGATTTTTTTGTTATACTTATTTCAAGATAAAAAAATGATAAAATAAAATGGTGAAATCGCAGTGTATGGGAAATATGGAACTACCAAAATAAAGAAAATATTTATTTTAATAGATTCGGCAGTTACTTTTTGGTAATATCTATCCATTTTTAATTTAAGTGTTTCTTGGCAATTACCACCATTTCTTAAAATCTATTGTGACACGTATTTCGATGTTAATTTAAGTGTTTCTTGGCAAATACCACTATTTCTTAAATCTATTGTGACACGTATTTCGATGTATTCCGCATCATTGTCAAACACCGTATATCACCGGTACTAACTTACTATCGCAATGCTTCTCCTCATACATCCCCACCGATTCAAACTCCTAACCTATCAGCTCTCTGCCTCAGGTACCAGTCGAAAGTAATATCGAATAAATATTACAGTGAAAAAATCACTTATATTTATTCGACCCCCCTCCCTGGGAATCGAACTCGAGACTAGCCGAGCTTGCTGACCATCACACTACGGAGGTGGACGTACATAACATAGTTACATTTTTGTAAAGTCACATTTATTTATCTATTCATTGGTACTTATGCCTAAAAAGCTTTTACATGCACAATATGAGGAAATAATTTCATACTATTATAACAATATAATGCAACGCAAGTATACATATTAAAGTGTATATGAAATAAACATTATATGAAATATATAAATTGGCCATAATACCCAAGATGAGTGAAGAGCCATTAAAAAGAAGAAGAAGAAGAAATATATAAATAGAAGGGTAAACATAGCATAATAAGGTTGATACAAATAGTGTTGAAAAATTTAGTATTATATGCACATGTCGTATAAATTTGGAAACATCAGACATTGCTGAATCTGATATCATTATTCTGGGTTATTATGTCATGTGTCCTAAACACCGATATGCGTATGTTCGTTTGGAAGGTTTCTCACACATTCGCAACGTAAGAAAAAGTTGATTCGCTTAGAGGCGAAATCATTATTATAGATTTACGGCGCTGCCGCATGCCGGTCGACGGTTTGGATCTTGGAGCCCATTCGAGGCGAGAGTATTTTTTCTCTCTACCTCAAGGTGTTACGTTGGTCCGATACTATATAGGAAACGGGAGGTGAATGGCCTCCACAAAACTGTTTGTCGGTCTCTCTGGCTGTCTTGTGTCTTATCCAACACTTTGAAACTTCCACAATTGCTAAATTATTGATATATAAAAGTGGGAAGAGGGACGCTCGATAGGTTATCTAACTTGGGAAACGACATGCGATGCACTTAGCTAGTTTCAATTATGCAAAAACCTTCGAGACTCCACTCGTCTAATTACATATCAATGTTTTATGTGAATTTGAATAATAGATTGTCGCCCTAGTCAGGATGTCGCAGAAAAAGTATTTTAAATTATGTCAGTTATTTCTAGCGTAATGATAACTAACTGTTTAACAAACTATCATGCCGCTTCTCCGTAGGGGTATTCAGATAGAATTTAACGCTACACCAATCAATCTTTACAAACAATCTTCGCTTCTTCCACATTCATGCATCTCTACATACATACCCGCTGATAATTCCATATTTTAACCCAACCACTTTCAAATATTTGATCTACTTTATCACACCAATTTCTTCTCGGTCTTCTTCTGCCAGTGATATTTCTTTATAATATTTATTTGACATGACCCTGGACTCCTATCTGAAGCGCAAAATCGATCATTTTTCCCTTAAATAAATATCGCACAAAACGATGCAGTGCCTTATGCACTATTGGATGTGGACACAATTTTTAAGAATGAGAGTATATGAAAGATGGAGAAGCTACAATTTATCAAACAAAGTCTTGCGAAAAGGCATTTGAAAAACTCAATCGTGCCAATTTTTCCTTGGTATTTCACTGCTTCTATGACTAGCCACATTCACCTTATTGATTGGTTTCCCTATTATTTCTTCACTCATTCGATTCGTATGCCCTTATGCATCTTAACACACCTTTCTTAATTTTATCGAAAATGCTAATGTATCCTTCGTATCCTCGATCTAAAATCGAGATTTAAAGGAACGGTGATCAGTAATGCGCTTCAAGCAATAATCTTGGATATATTAAATGAATAATATTTTTTTCAATTAATGTTTTACTTAGTAAATACCACTATTTCTTAAAATCCACTGTGACATGTGATTCGATGCTTTCCGCATCATTTTCAAACAGATAGTGTTAAAAGAAATAGTGGTATTTACTAAGTAAAACATTAATTAAAAATGGATACATTTTACCACAAAGGGACTGCCAAATCAATTAATGAATATTATTATATTGACAACATTTTGAGTGTGTCCAAATCATTGTTTACAAATCAGGGTTTCTCCACTTATTATTTTTACACTTTGACATCTTGAAAAAAATGGAAGTCCAAGTAGTCACTGGGTTAGTTAAAGGTCATAGGCTAGTTAAAGTGATCACTTTATACGCGTGTAGCATTCACCATTCTACTCATGAATAACAACCACACTACTGAGTACCAGCGATTAAGAGCTGTTGCGTGTAGATAGCAACTTCCATACATCGCTCCGGAATCAATTAAGATGCATTGCAAAGAAGCATTATTAAAATTATATAGATGAACCGTTCACTCATTGCAGCGGTCTCAAGTATTCTCAACTAATCATATATAGAGGTTCGCAGATCTGCTGGTTGTAGCAACATGACGTCATTGGCTTAGTATTATATCTGAATTGTAAAGCATATTAACAAACTTATGCAACTGTTAATTTACGTTTTGAAGAGTAATTGCTATGGAATATTAAAAAATCTCGCTGTTTAAACATAAGGGAATATATGCATCAATTATTAAATGAAACACGAATTTTATGAGTCTACTAAGTCGTATTTTATTGTGTAAGAATTACATAAAAAATAATATTGTGATGATTGTTTCGCCTAGTTATGCATTCGTTTGAAAATGCCAATTACTAAGCGAAACAATTGACACAATATTAATTTTAATGTGTTTTTTTTAACAATAAAATACAACTTAGTAGACTCATAAAATCTGTGTTTGATTTAAGAATAAATACATAAATAAAAATGGAGTTCTACAAATTAAACGCCAAATCAATAAATAATGAGGGAATGTACCGAGGTGTAAGTTGCAATCACGTAAAGATGAATTAAGACAAATGAAAAGAATAGTGTATATTTGGAAAACATTTTAACAGACTTCCATTGCTGTTTTCATTTCTCGCGAGATATTAACACAACTTGCAATGCGCTAGAGATGCGAGTGGGTGGGTAAGAAATATTTGAGTTCATTTGTTATCTCATGAAAAACGTCTCGAAAGCGTTCAACTTGTCATTCAAGTGCAGAAATTAAATGGCAAAACATCCAGACCTGTTTTCTGACTCAAATAAAAACATATTCACAACATTTTGAGTGTGTCCAAATACTTATTCAAAAATCTGAATTATCTCCAATTATAGGATTTTTTATCGTATTATTTTTTGACATTTCAGCATGGATAAAGAAGAATAAGGAAGTCTAGGCATTTTCGGAGCTTACGACCATCATCACTGTTTTAAATGCCCAGACTTCCATATTCTTCATCATCTATGTTGAGATGTCAAAAAAAATATGTTAAATAATTCCTAGAATTGGAGATAATCCAGAATTGTGAACAAGTATTTGGAAAAACTCAAAATGTTGTTAATAATTTATCTGATCAAATTATAAGCTAAAATAATGAAATGAAAGGGAAATTTTCGGGCGTTTCTCATGTATGTGATTATAATCCAGGATTCGGACCTCACATACAAATATAAGAGTTTCTATATTCTCAATATTATTATTTTTTAAAGTGAGTGGTTATGTACTAATATTATTAACATTTTTGTTAAAAAATTAATAAGTTATAAGAGTTTCTGCTCAATAATTTTTTTTTGTCTCACATACTCTCTAATGAGAACATACTCTCTAATGAGAATTGTAGTGATTTTTGGCAATGTATTAAATATATATATATATATATACATATATATATATATATATAAATATATATATATGTGTATATATATATATATATATATATATATATATATATATATATATATATATATATATATATATATATATATATATATATATATATATATATATATATATATATATATATATATATATATATATATATATATATATATATATATATATATATATATATATATATATATATATATATATATATATATATATATATATATATTTATATATATATATATATATATATATATATATATATATATATATGTTTATATATATATATATATATATATATATATATATATATATATATATATATATATATATATATATATAAATATATATATATATATATATATATATATATATATATATATATATATATATATATATATATATATATATATATTATATATATATATATATATATATATATATATATATATATATACATATATATACATATATATAAATATATATATATATATATATATATATATATATATATATATATATATATATATATATATATATATATATAGTAATATTTATCTAAATGGCGCAATTTCAATAATCTTAATTTATTATTATTATTATTGTAATAATTTTCAAAACATCACTCATTGATTGAACGTTGTAGTCAAGCCAATTAATTAAACAAAATAAATTACAGCAATGATAAATTACGCTCCCTTTTTTCCTACTGTTTTAATTTAACTGGATCATCTCCAAAACTACGGGAGTCAGAGCGAGTAGACTTGAATTTGACTAATTCATCTTACGCAATTCCGAATCTGAGGTAAAAAGAATATTTCCAAATCATTAAGTAATATGCCTGCTTATTTTTTTTTACTAGAAACCATTAATGAAAGTCTTCCCTAAATACACGACCAGAACTAAATTTCTGCGTATTCATTTCGAGAGATAAAAATAATTTGACATATTTCCTGGGGAGCTGTGTCATTTAAAATTTCAAATGTTTTTTTGTGGGCATACTAATGAAAGCGAGAGTATGTATCATTAAAAACATTTAAATTTCCATTTGACTTCGAATAGCTTTGTTTTTAAAAGAAATGTGTGTTCTAGCGTTAAAATGATGAAGATTATTTTTAAAAAATTTTTGGCACTCACAAAAAATTATTTTTTACAATAATTCACTGAGAATATAAATCTATAGCGTTTGAATAAAAATATCTAATACATGCATGTTTTCTCAAATCTCTTAAAGTGATTAAAAGATATCTTTGAAATTTTACGATGACAGTTGATAAGGAATACGTGTGACGCGGGAAAATTTGTTTTTTTTTTACACCTTATTTTTACCGCAATAACAGTGCCATCTATTGAAAGTAATGTTTATAAAAAAAATATAAAAAGTTAAAAAATATAAAACAACAAAAAACATAGAAACATTTCCTTTTTGACGGTTGGTTAAATAGTGTACATAAGCTCACAAACATTGTTAATTAAACATTTTAGAAATGTATGCTTTCTCTTTTTTATTTCCATTAGACCAGAGAAAGTCACAGCAATGCGCGACTGGGTGTAGCTAGTAAATAATTTAATTGAAGAAGACTAAAAAAGGGGGGGGAACATCAAAATCAAACATTGGATTATTCTTTATTATCTATCAATAATGTGTAAAGGTAGAGTATGAGTAGAGTGATGAACGTTACACAAGTGTATAATCATTCAAATGCCAGGTCGTAAGCCGTGATATGCTCAGACTTCCATCTTCTTTCAAATATTAAAAATAATAATAATAAAATAAATAAACAGAACGATCATTCATATTAAGTAGGGACACCATCATAGACACTTATGAAGCGAGATTCTTCTACACATTTAACAAGAGTCTTCTTGTGTAATTTTTAATTTGTTTTTTTTTTTTATATATACGCCTTAAATGTTTGTTTGTAATGTATATATTAATTATTGATTGAATTGAATTGAATGACACAAAATAACAGAAAAACATACGAAAAATGAACATATTTTAACCTTTTAATCTAACCAACCATCAATCCAATTCCCCGCAGGGGTAGGCAGAGAGAATAGAAAGCCAAACCACCCTGTCTTTACAAACAAAAATCACAAGTCCAAAACATCTCAACACATCTTAATTTTTGTAACTTTCTTAATTAATCGACAATGCTTATCTCAGCCTTGCGTTCTTTCCTTATTTCACCATTCGAACATCTATCGTACATCGTTTTATCGCACATTCATCTAAGGGATTGCATTTCGACTGCATTCAGTATGCTATCATCCTTATTTTGCCACTCCATGCTTCGCTTCCATACATAAGGGTTGGAACCAGGACTTCGCTGATAGGTTTTTATTTGCTAATTTAAAAAAACAATTAGGGTTATCTTTACTTGGCACGATCAGATCAATCAAAACCTAAAATCTGGCGGTGTCAAAAGTCTGCGTAATCGGAGGGCATGTATGACTAGATGTATGGATGTGAAGGAGGCGAGGAGTGTATGTCAGGACAGAAGAGTGTGGCGGTCCATCCTTTCTGCCTACCCCTACGGAAAAACGGCGTGAAGGTAGTAGTAGTAGTTTACGTTCTAATTTTTTTACTGCATCATATTGAATTAAAAACCAATTTGCAGTATTGAAGGGATGGTGAGGAATAAAAAGATTTATGTAAAATCTAGGATAGGGAAGTCAAAGGAAAGTAACTGGTACTTGATCTCAACCCCGTAACTATGAGAGCCCCCTCCAATTGTCATTGGCATTATTGAAGAGGATATTATAAAGGAATAGCGGTTTGTATGAAGGTACTGCTACCGACACACCCTTATAGCTCTGTCAATTCCACTTGAAGATATCCTGCGGATGAATCACCTTATCTGGTTTTAGGTAAAAGTTCCTACTTATAAAAAAGGTGAAATTTATATAGGACCAGCCCATTTGATCAAAATATTTTTTTTATTTTTTTCTAATTTATCTCTACCTCCGTATTGTAATGGTCAGCACGCTCAGCTACCGTTCTCGAGGTACCGCGTTTGATTCCCAGGGGGGATCAAATAAATATAAGTGATTTTTTCTCTCTTTTATTTATTCAATATTACCCTGGACCGGTACTGGAAACGGAGGGCTGATCAGCTTTCCTTCATGTGTTAACGATCAAGATAACACTGCGGTTATATGATTCAGTGCTCTATGCACCATTGGGGTTCGGATAAGGGTTAGAAGAAGAATGAATCTCAATTAAATTAATCACCAATTAATAATTTTATCCCAATTAAAATTTAAACTTAATTTAATTACAATGGAAGACAATGGAGTCAGTCTAATTTCAACCATATAATTAAATATAATTAAAGCAAATAAAACTCTATCAGGGAAAGCTTATCTTTGGAATTTGCTTCCAAGCAGTAGCAAGGAGTTGGCAAATGAAGGATGAAAGTAGACGGAATGCAGTTGAAATGAGTTCTCTAAGGCGAAAGGCGAATGACGATATACAAGAGATATTCGAATGATGATATAAGGAATGCTACGATCAGTTAAGCACTATCGATGAATTTAAGAAAGGTGTGTTGAGATTATTTGGGTACGTGAATTGAATGTGGAAAAGGCGAAGATTGTTTGCAAGATAGATTGGTGTGGCGTTCTGTTCTCTCCGCCTACCACTTCGGCGAACCGGCGTGATGGTTAGTTGCTTACCAAGTTAAATAAAATAAAAACCAAATTTTATAATCTTACACCAAAGTTTAAAAATGATATCTTATTTCATATATTTTTAAATGGCAAAAACTTCATTTACTCGTTTTATTTACTAAAGTATATTTCACAATAAAAACTAACCATCATGTCATATCCCCGCTAGGGTAGGCAGAGAGAATAGAACGGCACACCAATCATTCTTTGCAAACAATCTTCGCCTCTTACACAACCACTAATTGAAAAAAACTATAATTTAAATTTAAATTCTGAGCTTGGATGAAGAATAACAAATATATTATATTATATTTTACGAATTTTTCACTAATACAAGAAAAAAATGGTTTAAAAGAATTAATTATTCTGACTTGTGTATTGTTAAAGCATGTGCTAGAAGTGTACATTACAAGTATCAAGTATTTTTGAACTAATCAACGAACGTTCTCATTAGTGCAGTCGTTAGCACGCTATTCTGACATGCATGAGGTACTGGGTTCGACTTCTTTAGTTATTTAACTTAACAATTCTTAGAATATAATTGCATTTACGTACTCCAAGGGAGAAGCAAACTGTTTAAGTGATAAGCTGTTTGGTGTTACATGGTAGGTTTTGTAAATACCTGCTATTTCACTCATTTTCCTTATAGTCCTTATCCACACCCAATGGTGTAAAGGGCATTTCACGTTTATAAGCAGTGTAATCGTGATCGTAAAATTCATAATGTAAGGTGATTAGCTTTGCGCTTCAAGTACCTGTCCAGGGTTATATCAAATATGTAAATATAAAAGCAAAAAATCACGTTTATTTTTTGACCCCCCTGGGAATTGAACCCGGGACCTCCACCACGGTAGCCAAACTTTCTGACCTTAACACTAAACATTTGGACAAATTTTTCATTCAGACCATTCAAAAATATCTTTTGAAATAAATTAATGTAAATAACACATTAAATACTTGTTTTTTACCACTTGAATATTTCAATTTCTAATGACTAGTTTCGAAAGCGGCAGACACTTCCATCTACAGGTATAAATATAAACGTTAGTTTATGAAGATGGAAATATATGTAGCTTCCGAAACTAGTCGTAACAAAATATTGTATAATACTCATGTGGTAAAAAACAAGTCTTTTATTCGTAATTTCATCATATGAAAGTGAATGGCCAAAACAACAAACAACACAACTATAAAAGTCATATTTCATACTAGTTGAATTTTACCATCGAGTTTCTTGCGGAAGTAGGTAAGGAGGATAGTCCTAATTTTTCAAAATCAATTTGCAAAACAATTTTTGCAAAGATTATTTGCAAATCCTTCGTCTCTTCCACAATGTACATGCTTATTTAAAAATCCTTATTATTATCACTCCGATTCATGGCCTTTCGACTTTCAAGGATTTAGATTAGTTGAAATATCGTGTTTACTATTTATATTTTTTTATCTAAATGTTTGGCTGTAACACCTAAAGATAGAAACAGTGTAAATGTCGGCAATAAACGAATATTAATCTTCTTGGGTAATGTAGTTAGTTGTGTTTATATTTCCCAAAATAAACATTAAGTACCCTGTAATTCAGGACTTACTTCCTCCCTTTTCTTACCCACGGGGATTCCTGAAGAAAATCCTGAATAAACATCTGGACACAATAACGGATTTCAATCAAACGATTCCCACTCACAAAAAGATCAAACGATATTTCTATTGGATTCAACATATAGAGATTTTTAAATTATACAAATGATACTGTTTCTGCTCTAGGATTATCGGATATGCAGAAAAGACTGATTTCTTATTGATGAACCCAAGAAATAGTGCACAACGGAGTCCTAGTACCATCCCAAATACTAGATACCTTAAACCAAGCTAGGACACAAATGCCGAACCCTCTTCTAGATCAATGGTAGGCATGTTGACGACAGTCAACAATTCTCATAAGTAAATGGTGGGATGCTCCTGATTAACCCATGTAACTTTATCCCTCGTTTTCCCTACACATATTAAAATAAAACACGATTTTTAAAGATGAAACAAAAAACCACTAGATGATCCATAAACCTAATAAATAATAAGCAAAGTAAATAATAAATGCCCTTACCATCAAAAAAAAAACCTAATGTATGTAATTTAAGCGTTAGAAAAATATGAATGAAAGTAGACTGAATGCAATCAAAATGCTATCACATAGACAAATTTGCTGAAAAACAATGCATGATAAAGGTTCGATTGGTAAAGTGCTGTAAGAATGCAAGACTGAAACAATATCAAGTAACGTGGCGTTTGTAAAAGACAAAAACAAAACTAAAAAGTATTATCTGACCAATGATAAAAACAAAGTAATCAAGGCACATTTTTATATTATACGTTTTTTATTGATATAAAGATATCTTTTTTGTAAGTAAAGTCATGGTTGATTTAATTTAATATTTTATTGTAAATATTTAAACGATTTGTATTGATTTTACTTCAAATTTTTTATTTTATTTTAACATTGCTACTCTGGTTAACATTGCTATTTTGCCCTTTGCTCCGCGGAGAGATGGCACAAAGATCGGTCCAACACGATAATTTGTTAAGGTACAAATCCACAGGAAATGGCGGTCAAGGCGGTGCTGACGTCACTTCCGGTCCAGTAAGATTTAGACTGAAAAGCCCTTCCATTATATTTACTATGAGAGCTTCCGTGCGTGTTGAGTATAATATTCGTATTTCATCCTTTCCAAAACTAACATACCTACTATGGATGATATTTATCATCAATTTTGATAAAATTAGATAAACTACACTGATATAGTACACAGACACACACACACTCTCATGTATATATATATATATATATATATATATATATATATATATATATATATATATATATATATATATATATATATATATATATATATATACATATATATATATATATATATATATATATATATATATATATATATATATATATATATATATATATATATATATATATAAATATATATATACATATGTTTATATATATATATATATATATATATATATATATATATATATATATATATATATTATATATATATATATTTATATATATATATATATATATGAATATATATATATATATATATATATATATATATATATATATATATATATATATATATATATATATATATATATATATATATATATATATATATGTATATATGTGTGTGTGTGTGTATGTATGTGGATGACATACTTACATACATTACTCGGTTAAGTATGGTATTTGTTTTACTGCGTTATTTGAGTTTTTTATGTTTGTTTAAAAAAATTATTATACTCACTTTTCAGTTTTTTTGAGTTTCCTTAGTCTAAAATTAGGAATTTTTAATGTAATTAAAATAAAATTACGTTACGTTTAGCGCTTAAATGTAATATGTTATATAGCATGTCTTACTGTACACTATTAGGAGGATCTTGAATGGCTGCTTCGATATTTTTATCGACTAATTGTAATCGAGCCCACGATATGGATTTTTACAGTCAAATGTTCCACATCTCAGGCTTGTCACGCATGATATTAAATAACAATTTACTTATTTAAATTATTTACCAACATAATATAGAAAAATATTCCTATAATAATCGCATCGGACATTAACTTTCCAATCACGTAAAGTTCATTTTTCACGCCGCAGTATCAGCTGTTACTGCCGACGTTCCTCGCGAATTAAAACGTGCTCTGAAAGCTGAAAATCGGGAGAGATAAAATTAAGCCCTTGCATAAAAAGGATAATGGATCTTCTCAAACTTTATTTTCTATAAAATCAAACAGTTTGCCACTTTCAACAATAGGTATTATCGTAAATCGCAATTTTTTTTATTTCATTAGATTTATCGAAAGGAACTAAATTAATTGGCAATTTCAAATTGAGAATTCAACATTTTCATAAAATTAAATTTGGAGTTAAAATTGGGGTTTAAAAATTGGAGTTACAATTATCGATATTATTGTCTGTTGCCTACTGAATGTTAACGATTTTGTGCTTATTTGCTGATCGAAGGAAAGACCGGCAGGTGTAAATGGTGTACTCGTATGTTTAATGTGTGCAAGGAAAATGATTTGCTGATGAATGATGACAATGTTGACATTGATAAAATGGGCATCCGTAAAAAATCCTAAATGTAAAACATTTAGGATTTTTTACGGAGTGTGTGGCAGTTTTTGGTAAGGGAATGTTAGTAATTATGAGTATTTTAATGTTTTAGAATTTAATAAACCGTGATGATGACAAGATTCTTGTCGAAACCGGTAGGTTAAAGTGTACTAATAATAAAAAAGTGGTTAAAACAAAGTTGTTTAATTTTATGAAGTTTAAAAGTGTACGTACCGAGATGAAAAATAATTGATTATCTTTGTTTAATTAATGGCAAGATGTACATTGTAGATTTGCAATACGCAAAAAATTATAATTACCAATTACTTACTGGGCTCCTACACCTACACGTTACAATAAAAAAATGGTTAAAACAAAGTTTTTTAATTTTATATAATATATATATATATATATATATATATTTTTATTACTTTTAAATTCGCACTAACGACATCACGTAAAGTGTATCACGCCATTAGCGAAGCGTAACGTAAACTTGTTGCGAGGCGGATTTTCAACAGAGAGTAGTTTTATTGTCCAGTGTACATTACAGCGCACATATCGGTTTCATGGGATTACTCGAGTGGATATTTCAACCACATTTCGCGACGTGACGACTGGCGACAGTGGCGACTACTGCCACTGCTAAACAGGAGTCTGCGGTCGGGTTTTTTCATCCACTCTGTCAGGAAAATGTGCAAATTGGTGCGAGATAAATCTAGCATAGGCAACAGACAGAGCGCGTACGTCGTAAAAAGATTTTTTTGACATCCGAATGCTAGAGGTCCTCAAGGGAGGATTTTGTTTCAACCATCTGTATCTGACCATGCGTTTCTGCGGCTTAGTCTGATTCAATGGAAATGAATGAAAAGACATCACGCATTTCTAATATGTCATTTATTACTTCGGCATTAACTTTGTCCAAGACTCGATTATATTTTAAATAAAACACTTGTTTTTTACCTAAAAGAAGGATGAATTAAAACTAAATACAGTTAAAATGCGATCCCTCAGAATAATGTGCGGCAAAACGACGTAGGATAGATGCTTAAATGGAATTGAAAAAAAATAAAAATAAATAAGGAAAGAATGCAAGGCTGAGATTAGCATTATTGATAAAATTATGAAAGGTGTGTTCAGATGGTTTGGGCATGTGAATCGAATGAGTGAAAAAAGAATAGTTTAAAAAATATATATGATTCGCGTGTGGTTAGTAATAGAAGAAAAGGTAGTCCGAGAAAAACTTAGCATGGTCAAAAATTTCATATAGTTGAATAATCGACTGCTACGTATGAGAAGATGCATGAACGTTGAAGAGGCCAAAATTGTTTGTAAAGATAGATTTGTGTGGCGTTATTTCTCTCTGCCTACCCCTGCGGACAAGAGGCATGATAGTTAGTAAGTAAACTAGTTTATAATCATCATTCCTCTCCTCTCCTTCTCCTTTTTGCTAAATCTATTATTTTATATCATACCCTTTTTTTAAATCTCTGAATGTTTTTTAATAGTTATATAACATAAATCGCTCACTCCTTTCAAGAACGTCATAAATCAAAAATCGTCAATTTTCAGTTGTGCATGTTTTCGGAATGCCCAGAAAATGTACTATATCCCAGCAAAAGAGGCATATTTTTAACTTAACATTTACCCGCTACAGGGCAGAAAGTGTTATTTTTTCATTTTGAAGAAAAGGTATTGTTTAATTATTTTTTTAAATAAACTTAATATTTTTCAAATGGAGAAAAAACCTTCAGGTTTTTACCTAAAAAGATCTGTTGCACAGTAAATAGTTCAGTGAGTGGCTTGATATTTATTTTTAATACGTTGTATTATATTTTCAAACTTTAAAAACGTTCTCCCGAAAAATCAAGTTTTTTGATTTATGACGTTCTTGAAAGGAGTGAGCGAAATGTGGAATGCCATGATTATTATTGTTAATTTAACTTTTGTTTATTATATCATTTTTTATATGCAAGGTGTACAATTCCTGAAAAAATAAAATAAAAAATAAAAATAAAATTATGGAAATTCGACATAAAAAATACTCGATTGCGTAAAGGAGTTCAAATGTTACGGTTTATTTTGCAATTATATACAATTCTAATTTCCGGCGTTCGAATTTCGGGACACGATACATCCGCTAATACATTTCGGCTAATAACAGATTTTCATAGCAGGTTTCCTTTATTTATTCATTCCATGATTGGGCAAAACCTATTCATGTACCCTGCTATTTACTAAGCCATTTGCCCACAGTAAAGGAGCTGGCTCAAATCAACCTTCGTATTTTAATACTCGTAACACAAATTGAAATGAAAATGTTTACTTAATTGTGGAGATTAACTAGGTCAAAAGTATAAAGATATATGTATATATATGTATGGGGAATTAAATGTTGAAAAAGGAAATCAGGATATTTTTCTCATCATTTTTTGTTTCATTTCATGAGCATGATTTCATTATTTACTTAAAGAGTTTATTTTATTGTTGGGTAATATATCCAAAATTAAACACGGTTATTGGATTGAATTCTACTTTTATTTACACATCACTCACTCCTTTCAACAACGTCATATATAAAAAAAAAAACATTTTTCAGGAGATCATTGTTAAAGTTTACAAATATAGTAAATGTGTTAAAAATAAATTTCAAGCCACTTATTGAACTTGTTACTGTGCATCAGATCTTTTCAGGTAAAACTTGAATGTTTTTTCTTCATTTGAAAAATATTTAGTATTTGTAAAAAATAATTAAACAATTCCCTTTCTTCAAAATGCAAAAACAACACTTTCTGCCCTGTAGCGGGTAAATATTATGATAAAAATATGCCACTTTTGCTGGGATATACATAAGTATAGTACATTTTCTGGGCATTTCGAAAACATGCACAACTGAAAATTGACGATTTCTGATAAATGACGTTATTGAAAGGAGTGAGCGTATATATGATAAAATACATACGCTCTAAATAAATTAATTAAAATTCAATCCAATAACCGTGTTTAATTTTGGATATGTTACCCAACAATTCAATATTGAATTCTACAAACTGTCAGCAGTAACAATTAACTAATTTTTTTTTAAACAAATCCAAAATGGGTATTTTTATTTTTAAATAAATAATACATTGCTTCAATTCAACTTAAAACATGTGTTCGGCGCATTTCATGATTTTCAACCATGTTTTTTTTGAAAATTCATATTATTAATTTTAAATTATTGATTATGTATTATGAACTTTATAACCTATTTTTTTCGTACAAGTATATGCCTAATATTTGTTTATTATAACAAAAATTTATAAAACTTCAAAAATAACTTTTAAAAGCAAAATTTAACTAATTTAGTGGATCAAGAAACTAATAAAAAAAAATTCCCATATTTTTTATGAAGTCGCCTATATTTTTTATTTCAAATTTTATACGCTAAATTCGCAGTGTGCTGATTTCAACGATGATCTTTTTTTAAATTTTACTAAAGAAAGTTTTCAAATAATAAATTATGGATCATAAATCCAATATTATATTTTCATTGTTATTTTAAGGCATTAAATATTCATCTTTATTTTTTTTATTTTAGAATTAAATATGAAATTTTTCTATTCGTAATTTTCAACAATTGTCATTGTTATCATTTACCCATAATTGTAAATTTAAAATTTTTTAACGAAAAAATGTGTTTTGAAATTTAAAATATTACTCTATGGAAATCATAAATTTTGTTTTAAAATTTCATTTAACACAAATATATTATTTTTAATAAGTATATGTAGATATCGAATCGAGACAGACTAATTTTATTTATAAAACGTGATTTTGACAGAAGTTTTTAAATAAATAACGATTTATACCATCTACAACAAACAGGAGCAGTGGATACATTTTAAACTTGTAAACGATTTCGCTGAAATATACGATCGTTTTCCATTTGAATTAAGATCAGAGTTGATAACGGATTTATACGTTTGGAGTCGTAAAACAGCTTACAATACATTATTCAATTTGTCACGCTAAAACTTCATTCGGCGTCGAAAATCGGATACGCTATGTTTAGTTTTGCCAGCTTAAAATGCACGAAACTTTACAATTGTAGGGCTTATCTCGAACACTTAACCCTATTTCCTTCGGTAGTTATCGTTTTTCTAAGTATGTGAATATTTGTTGAAATAACCCGGCTATTAGGCGACGATTAGATCTCTTATTATTCGTAAATGCGTGCTATGAATATAAACAGGGCTTAAACATATATTTTTTTAAATTTATACAAGGCATGCGTCATACGAAATTGGTTTTTAAATCACCCGTTTATAGCACTCACATACGTATAATAATTTCTCCTATGTACGCAAGTTTCATAAGTATGAAAAAGTAACGTTGGAGACCCACGATATGATCACACTTTTGTCACATTTCGATTTTCTTTTTATGAAATATAATATTTAGGTACTATACACATCGATTAAATTTGAGGTATTATCTTGCTACGGTTAGTGTTTTTGCCTAGAATTTTCGCACATGAATAACCTGAAATTTTAGTAGGATTAAACATTGATTCCTCAAGGGTCACAATCCTCAGTAATGAGGAATAAGACGGAGAAGAAGAAACATAAATATTAAAAATCCACTCACAAGTAGGTAAAGTCTACATAACTTATAAAATTGGAGCCTAAATAGGACCATGATAAGCAGTACGCCGTAGATAGATTTCAGAGTCACTTTGACGTTAGGAAATTATTAAAAATTTCCTGGTTACGTTTTAATATTGTAGTTCTGTACCATATATAAGGTTCTAATAATATTTTCATTGCTCTATTTCTATTTATTTTATGTAGGTTCAGATAATTTCTATCGCTTGTTATATTGGCAGGGTTTGAGTATATTTTTAATCTCCTAAATCTATTTTTAAATTCATATTCTGAATATAAAAGGTATGTTTAAAACGTATTGGTCTATAACTGGAGAGAAAACAATTTTTTGTTTTTTTCATTAATTTAAATTTTGAATATTTTAAATACAATTTTGTATTTCAAATCTTTAAGAAAAACATGTGATTGTTTTTTTAATCATGGACCATTCTGCCCATGAAAGGGTTAATAGAGGGATTTATTAACAGTATAATTTACATATATTTCCGTAAACCCACCAGCTACTTAAAGCTATTAGTACACAGATCCCATATCTCTTACGTTTGCTTTTGTAGTTTTAATTTACTACACACTTAACTGCCAATAAATTGTTTGAATTTGAAAAACAAGTGTTTAGTACGTTTTGTCCCCAATAGTTGAAGCTCATTATCAAAGTATTTTTTTCAATAATTTACCTTTATGCTAGAGTTTATTTGGTCAGAAATCATTAAATCAGTGTTCGTGACACACGAACAGAAATTGCCTCGTTACATTTTCAGTCCGATAAAAAGTACGCAGAAGTTGGGAAAAAGTATAGCCCATTGGTCAAGATATGATTTAAACGCTTTATTCTGCTGTTTACAAATTTATATGTACTGTGTAATGCTCGTTTCACACGAATTACGCTTTATTGCTTTTAATTATAAATTTATTAATGTAATGATTTCAATTAACTTTGACCTCTCTTTGACCTGTATTTGAGATTCGAAGAAAGATTTAAAAGAGCTAAAAAGTTTACGGATTTAAATTACTCAGCGGTCTTGGCACTGAACACTTTGATAATAAACAATTTCATTTCATTACTAAACACTTTTTAAGAAATAAAAATGATAATAGTTATAATAAAATGCTAGTTACTTTACTTATATATATATTTTTAATTCTTAAGGACTTCCATATTTTCATTAATTGATTCGGCAGTCACTTTGTGGTAAAATCTATCCATTTTTAATAAATGTTTTACTTAGTAATTACCACTATTTCTTAAATTCTACTGTGACACAAGTTTTGATGCATTCCGCATAATTTTCAAACACCGTATGTGAAGCTAATTCCAAATTTTAGAGTTGGGTCATTGGGACGTTGGAGGTTGAAGAGGTTTAGGAAATAGTGGTATTTACTAAGTTATATACAAACATAGTAATATACATACAGAAATAGTGGTATTTACTAAGTAAAACATTAATTAAAAATGGATGGACTTCCATATTGTTTAAGCTCTAATCATATGCATTTTTGTCAGTTTTCAAACCATATTTATAACATTCATATACATTTGTTTGTACTTGTATATATAAGTGTACAGTAAATGTTAAATTTTACATCTTACTCCCGCATACCATTTTTTTTTAAAAAAATTAAGAGAAATATTTGTGTTTTTTTATTATTTACATAAATATTTAAATTTGATACTATTTCTGTGAGCCTCAGCGGCTCTTTATTAGAAACAGGTATCAAATTGGGGTAGAGTGGGTTCGAACCTAGAAACGCTGACTTAAGAGTCCGCGACAGCAACCACGGGACCACAACCCGACTTGTAACATATTCAACATATGCATTATTCAATATAATTTTTAATATTCGAATTGTATATTAAAATAAATCAATAATGTGCCTTATCATCCTATCAGCTACATTACAATTAATGAAATTGTTATAATATAATTTTTACAAAACTAAACATTCATAAAAACAAGAAGTTCAAAAAATATTCCTTCTTTAATTCTGCTTTGTAGAATATAGTGTAGGAAAACGTGAAGACAATAAAATATATATTAAATATTAAAAATATTTGAAAATCTCGTATCATACAAATTCGGAAATATCTTTTTTTAACATAAAGACAATCTTCAGATCTAAAAAGATATAAGTATACCTGTAGCAAAATGTAAAACGATTCACGCTGTAAATACATATGTAATTGGATGTTTACAGTGTTATATTGATCGTACATCATAATACGAATGTTTATATAATTTAAAAAAAATATTATTAAAAATTTTAAAAAAATAAAAATATAAATTTTGTATTACCATGTTAGTATTCGGCTCAACACAGGCCATGCCTAAAGAGCCGTAATACGTATAATAAATGTATATATGAAATGAATATGTATATTAAATGTATCTATGTATTATGAAAATAAATAAATAAATAAAAATAGTAATATAAAATAAAAAATATACCATACTAAGCTTACCTTACATAACCAATCAATATGTTTTTTTTTTAAATGGAATAAAACAACATTAATCCCGTCTAAAATCAAAACCAGGACTTCATATTTGCCAGTAGGTAGATGTCCGCGTAACTAATGCAAAAAATATTATTATGTTTATACATAATATATATATTTTTTAATCTGAAAACGGTGACGTATATATTTTTGTCTTTCCAAAACAATGCGGAAAGTTAGAAAAACACAATATACATAAACTAACTACGTTGTAAATATATTATTTGCTCCTCCTTCGAGTTTAGTAAAATTTTATAAGCAAACAAAACATGTTTCAGTCGTTCTTTGGAATTGAATAAAATACCCATAGAGGTAGGATACTCCAACCCAATATTGAAATGGAAATTTCGTTTCGCGAGTTGTTTTTCCCAGGAAAAGAAAAAAAAAGAAAACACGGTCGATGTGGCTTTTGTGTTAAAAAATAAAACAAATAAAACTTCTGTGTAACGTCTTCAATATTGAGACGAATTTCCAATTTTTGCACAAGTTATGTTAATTTTTAAAATTAGAATCATAAAACATACATTGACGCCAATAAAAAAATCACGGAATCAGTAAAACAAAAAAATTAATCAATTGACGAATGATTACATTCAACACACGAGTAAAAATATATTATAAATACACTACATTATTCTTTTATTTTTATCAATTATGTTTATTCGTAAAAATCGTTCGTTATAATAATTCGTAACAATATATTTAGGTAGTTAATTTTTATGATAATTTGTTAGGGGATTTTGTTTGTTTGATCAATGAATAAAATAAAAATACAAGTTAAATTATTAGTTAAGTAATGTTTTTGAACTCCGAAGTATAATGGTTAGCTCGTTTGGTCACTATGTAGGAGTTCCCGGGTTCGATTCCTGGTGGGGTCAAAATAAATATAAGTAATTTTCACATTAATATTTATTTGATACCATAATGTACTGATACTTGGACAGTACTAGTATATGACTGATATTCATATAACTTTAAAATTATTAACGATCAAAGCTATAAGGGTTAGAAAAAATAAAAAATAAAACATTTTAATAATTCTTCTACTTCTTCAAGCCCTTATCCGCACCCTAATGGTCCACAGGGTACTGCCTCATATAAACGCAGTGTTATCTTGATCGTTAACACATGAAGGAAAGGTGGTCAGCCCTCCATTTCAGGTACTAGTCCAGGGTCATATTGAATAAATATTAGAGTGAAAAAATCACTTATATTTATTTGACCCCCCCTTATATTTATTCGTAATAATAGTTCGTAATAATAAATCTTAATAATATATTTAGGCAGATAATTTTGATGGAAATTTGTTATGGAAAATTTGATCAATTATTTTTTTTATAACAATCCTATAAGTTTAAAATATTTAAATCTTTGGCCTTGCACGGCATTTAACCGTATAATACTACTCTTAACTATACGAATATTCATTTTTATTTAAAATATCGATTGACGTTATAATAAGTTTCTCTTTGTATCGCTGTGTGTTTAGTTTGATCAATACTGGCAACATTGATAGAAAATGGAAATATAATTTCAACCCGTTTAATCGAAATATGTAAATTAATTTACAAATGACACGAAACCAAAAGATAAATTATTGGATGAAATTTAAACTCTCAGCGCTATACGTATTGTGGATTGATGAGACATGAAAAATGGGAATTTCCAATTTTTTGTTGAATAAACAATTCAAAAAGTTATTCCAATTTATTTTATTGCCTTTCAATCACACAGATTTTCATTTAATTTCTGCACTAAGATCAGAAAAATTAATGATTTAACTGTTGAATTATGTGTAATTAGCTTATTGAGAACTTTTTTGTATAGATTTTGAAGTTTGCGATCGATTTTGTAGCTTTTTGTCAATAGATTAGAAATTTCTTACCATATTTGAACCTGAATATTCAAAGTTTCTTTACTCATATTAAAAGGTAAAAAAATTACATCAGCATGAAGAAAAGGAAAAAAAACACTGATTTTTTATTGTTTCATTATTTTTCTTGAATTTTGAATTTTCGTGCAACAATCATGGCGATTCTCATTTTAACAGCAGCCGCTCTAAACACCGATTCTATGCTAATATGGAATCTTCTTCTTCTTCTTCTTCTTTTTCTAGATCCTCAGGATCTATTTGTGCCTCCGCTTGTAGCTCTTGGGATGTTGACTCCCAGCTGTCTTTTTACCTTTTTGGAGGTCTGCCTGGGGGTCTGCGTCCTTCAGGGATTACTTGAAGGGCGATACGTGGAAGTCTGTCATCTGACATTCTGTTTACATGATCATTTCAGTATCGCCTTCGTTGTCGTCCCCGACTCACGATATATGGAATCACTTTTACTAATTTTGGGCCAGGATGTTGTATTTTATTTGCTTTATTCTTCTTATAAAAGCTTCTCTTAGCAATGAAAAAATAAGTATCGCACAATTATCATAAGCAGTTTGAGATTGAAGTTATATTACTAACGAGATCACTCACTTTAAAGGATCAAATTCCTACTTTTTTCTCCTGAATTTGATCTCTTGGGAATGGTGATACTAATCACTAAGCTATTTATATCCTTGCTTTGTATTTATATTTACAGCTCAGATATTTATACCGATCTACCTTTTCTATTCAATCTATTCCTATTATGAGGAGCACAATTTGTAATTGTTTCGTTTTACTGGCAATCAATTGTTGCAGGCTTTATCAAATTAATTGATTAATATTTGTATACCTTTGTAATTGTCAGGTAGAATGACAGTATCATTGGTAAATCGAGTTTGCCTGTGAGTCTGTTTATAAATTATTTCAGTGATAGATATACGTACGATTCATATGTTGTATTATTACGGCCAGTATGAAATCACCAATTTTAATTCCCTTGATACAAATATAACATTTCCTTGATAAAACAACAACTGTATAGTTTTTTTACACTTTTATTTTATTTGACCAGTGACCAGATTTCGTCGCTACTAATATCAGTCTGATGATATCGGTAAAGACAAAACTCGGTCACTGGTCAAGTAAGATAAAATTTGAAAAATTATAAAAAAAAATTGTGTTTTTATTATAATAAATGCAAATCCACCCAGAAATATCAGTACAAAACATAAATTTCTCCATGATTTTTAAAATTTATATAATTTAAATCAAGTAATCGAAGTTAATGAATATTTTTTTGACACTGTGGTTGGTTTTGTTTATAACTTATACACAAATAAATTAAATATTAGACTTTGATCAGGATTTTTTTCGCATATTTTTTATTATAAAATTTTATTAAACATTAATAACCTGTCGTGTAGAAAATATACTTCAACAAACAAAATTTCCTTCCTAGAAGCCATATACTGTATCTATAGACATTGGTTATATCGATCTTTTCACTTAAAAATTCCCTCTTCAAACATCCATTTTCTTCGACCAGGTAAACCCACACCGCAAAGTTCGGGGTGTGAGGGTTGTTTTAGTGGCGGGGGGGCGGGGGAGGGGGGAGAAGCGTCGCGACGTCCCCATGGCAACGGAATATAACAACCTCCCCTCGGCCACCCGCGAGACCGACCTACTAAATGCGCAAACGGATTTAAACTCTATCACAACTTTCATAAGGATTACAATCGATAGAATGATATTACAACTTTTGGTCGGAATGACAGGTTTTTCGATTTTCGATATTCTTATCGGTTACAATCGACATCAGACTACAATTACTATAATTATGTCGGGTATATCAAAGTCATTCGTTTAGCAACGTTAAACATCTATCCTTGATAAATATACATAGTAACACATATTCGTATTAAGTATTTTAGCAAAATAGCTCCATTTAAATAATCCAAATTTGATTATATACATTCTGCCTACCTTTGTAATGCCATAATAAATGCATTTGGCTACTGCTCTGGAGGTTTAAGGGTCGATTCCCAGAAGAGTTAAAATAAATGTGGTGATTTTTCACTCTTATATCAATTGAATAATACTCTAGATCGGTACTTGAATCGATGGACTGGTCACATTGCCTTCATATAATCAATGATCAAGAAAATACTAATTCAATAAGAGCAGTCCACTATGCGCTATTGTAATAAATGTAAATTCGTATTTATGCTCTTCAAAGATTTTAAGGAGATCTCTTAATTTTGATTTCTTATTAGATAGTTAGTTAAAACTTATTTCTTAAATGATTTTGGCAGATTTTTATTTGGTACATTTAAAAAAGTTTACAAAACAAATAATACTTAAATTTTGTTTTTAACCACTTTTATATTTGGTACTTTTTTCGAACCAATGGTGACAAGCACCTTATCACCTTCAGGGATGAATACGTAATCAAAATGTAGATATATTTATAAGGTATGATTTTTTTCCCTGTTTTAAGTTTAGTACATATTCAACTCTAAATATGATAAGGTGATTGTTGAACCCGATTGAAAAAAGTTTAAAAAATAAGTGGTCTAAAACAAGTTTCGAGTTTTATTTATTTTAAAAATTCAAAAACCAATTCTTTTTTAAATAATTACAAAAACTATTTTTGACTTATTTTGTTATAATTTTAGTAATTTTAAGACATTTGAAAGTGACTTTGGGTTGAATATTTCATTTCCCTGTGAATTTATTTAAAAATAATTTAAAAAAAGTAATCTTCATTTAAGAAACAATACGTGAACAATTTGAAAGAATCAACAACCAGAAAATTAAGGTTTTACGTTTCTTTTCCGGGTATCAACCTTAGTACAAATTAAGGTGCAAATTAAAACCTTCTAAAAGCACAAACATTTACACAATTTCATTTAAAATAATTTGTTTTTTATAAAAAGGTTACGGAAAACATAACATACTTTATTTACTATTAAATAATCTTTTCTAGTTAAGAAAAATGATAACTTAAATAATGTAGATAGTTTTTTCATTGAGATATAACGAATTCGATTTATATTTTGTATTTCTTGAAACATGTCGTACTACATACAAAATAAGTAATTGTTTTTTTAGAAATAATATTTCTACACAATTAATCGTATTTTCCTATGACTGTTTTAGAAAATTCTATAATGTAACTTTTGACACATGCTTCGATTCAAGTTTAGAGCTAAATAAATAGATGGCGGTAATAAAAGCCTAGGAAAACTCCGCACATAGACGGAGCTTTTATTAAGATTTAATAATAAAAAAAATCTACATTCTGATATCTAAAATAACAGTTAAATATAAGATCAATATTATTTTTATTAAAAACAAAGTGATACTGGTAACACAAAAATTTTATCGGAAAAACAAGATGAATTTCGGTTCAAAATAATAATAATTTAATAAACTTACCCGGTTGTGCTTTTTGAAGGATTTTTCCGGTGAAGGAGCTTTTTGAAGGTTTTTTTTTATATTAAATGTAATGTTACAAAGATGATATGTCTTAATCACAATTAATTATTTAAAATGTCAATTTCACGATCAAAATATTTTAAAAATATTAATGCTTTTTTATATTTTTGATATGTTTATTTTCATAAGAAGTTATTTAATTTATTATTAAAAAGATGAACAACTGTTCACATTGATATGTTTATTGATTTTTTATTTTGTAAATAAATCTTATAAAATTTATGTTTAAATATTTTTAAACAATCCACTCCTTTACTGTCTGAGTTTTGAAAATTAATATCTCCTCATAGCAAAAGCAGATTTTGTTTCTTTCGTATGTTTTAGGTTATGTTCAAAATTTTCCACGAGATTTTGATATTATTGCAGTATTGTATTTTTCATACGAACAAATTATTATTTATTATTAATATTAAGTTTTATTTATATAAGTTATGTATAATTTATATCCTATGATAATTATTTTAAGGCTGGGTGGATAACCCTTTTGATATGTATCGATTAAAATCTTATTTTATAATTTACATTTAGTTTTTATTATTACTCCCCTCTCTGATGTTCAGCATGCGAAGTTCAAATGTCATCGGATCACATGAGAAATATAAATAGGTATTTTTTTCATTTGCACTTATTTTAAAACGAAGTCTTTTTCTTCAGTTGACCGAGTAGGGTTTTTGTAATATGTTCACAAATGTTCACTTAGCAATGTATTTTCGCGTTCACTTTGATGCGGTAAATAAATGTCAAAACGCTATTTAGCGGTGCGAGCCCATTTTGAGAATTGCGCTCGCTTTTCGAGTCTTTCGTTCGCGAGATCGCGTGATAAACGCGTTTGGACGCGTACTGCTTCGCGTAGAGGAGATTTTTTCACTGGATTTTCAATTGATTCGATGGAAAATGACGGAACAGCAAAGGAGTGGTTGTATCTACGGGTGTCCCGCGAGATGATACCAGTGTTGTGTGGTGACCTTCGTATGTGTGTGGCCGTGTAATGCGAAGGCTTGCGTCGGTGTTGGTTTGGCGTAGCAGCCGCTACGATCTGTAGAGGTTGAGGAGAGGGCCGGAGGTGCGCACGCAGCCACCCCGAATTTGTTGCGTGCACCGAGTACCCAGTACCTCAGATACAACGGGGGTGGGTTCGGTAATGTGGACTCCCAGTACACCCTCGGGATGCGTCCCCTTCGAGGAATTGTCCGTTTTCTCTTCCCGTTATTTTGGATGTTTATTTTTCGCCACTTCATAATGTTCGACCCTTCCTGATTATATTGTGAAATTTTATTTTTATATAAACGCCGCGTCCCTTATGTCCTAACCTTTACAGCCGCACTCTGATTATCGAGTAAAATATAATGTTTGTTGCTTGTTGCTTCCCTATGCGCCGCTGGATATTAAGTTCAGCTGTGTTCATATTATATGCGAGTACGAAACGCCGCGTTGGCAACACGAGTTCGTAGCTAAACAAATATCTCACAGCTGATACGGTGCCGGAAGGAAAAGGTTAAACACGAGGTTATATTTATTGTATAATAATTTGTTTCCAACTTGTTTTTTTTAAAAAAATATATTTTCTTTAATTACATGACACTGTAAAATGATAATATTATAAGAAAGGATTTTTTAGATGGGAGTTTACTAAGGCATTTACCATATATAAATATATATATATATATATATATATATATATATATATATATATATATATATATATATATATATATATATATATATATATATATATATATATATATATATATATATATATATATATATATATATATATATATATATATATATATATATATATATATATATATATATATATATATATATATATATATATATATATATATATATATATATATATATATATATATATATATATATATATATATATATATATATATATATATATATATATATATATATATATATATATATATATATATATATATATATATACATATAATGCTCAGTCTTCGCATTTCCTACCCAACCATTATTCATCAACATTCTGTTACGGATCCCTTTCAAAAGATACGATTTTTTTTGACACATATTATACTTATCACAATCCTAGCGAATGAAAGACAGAAGAAAAAAAATAACCCTTACTCACAACCTAGCAAAAAGTACCAACCACGACATAGAAGACAACAATACAATGCAGCACCTTACATTAACACAATAGTCTTATGTTTTTTTTTATTTATTTTTAGATGGAATTTGCATTTATTATTTACCTTGCTTTTTATGTACAAGGTTTACATGTAAATCATCAAGTTGATTTTTGTTTCTTGTAACTATAAAAATGATTTATTTTAATCTGTATTGGAAACAGGAGGGAAAATCTAGGCCAATCAAGAACTTCTCAGCATTTGCTCATTATAATAAAAAGGATAAAAATTCAGAATCAGATAAGGGCTGAGGAGGAGAATGAGTGGATCCAAAATGAAAGGGACGATATAATGGACAGAGAAAGTTCAAAGGATAGACAAAAAGTTTTTTTGGCGAATCTTCAAAAAAAAAAATTTTTTTCTAAAAAAAATGACATATCAGTTTCTTGTTGACCTGTATAGCGGTACCAACGTACCGGTACGTTAAAATGTATATCTCTAAGAAATATTTACGTTAAAGCACTACTCAATTTCAAAACAGCAAGTAATTGATTTGTATACAATGTTTAATGATCTTAATGTGATGTTTTAAAATCAATGTGTAAAACAATACTAAGCATTTTAAATACTGTCACAAAAAAGTATGAAAAAGCTCTCCTTACGACAGCTAGAAATATTGTCTCCCAAAGAAAAGTTCATTCTTATTTTTTATTTAAGTTTTACTTAGTAAATATAACCATTTCAACAAATCTATTGTGACATGTGTTTCGGTTTCATTCCGCATCATTTTCAAACACTGTATGTGTGTTATTAAAACAGCCCACTCACCTTATACCCTCAGGGCGTTTGTGCACTACCCGGAATTTTACCGTCCGGTTGTAAAATAAAAGCAACTACGATAGCAACTACAAGCCAATCCAAGCCAATCATCCGTTTTATGTGCTAACTGACGTGCCGGACGGTAAAATTCCGTATAATTCCGTGTAGTGCACAAACGCCCTGAAAGTTTACTATTTGCCCTAGTTTTTCAATGGTCAATTTTGGCCTATTTGAATATCCACCCTTCTACCAGGCTTTAACTTATGTTAAGATCAGTAACATAAGTTCAGCGTTTTTTGCGGGCATATTATTATAGTATTTTACACACGTTGTGTAACATGACATATTACATAACGTCGGTTATTCAGGCATGAGTTTTTAGGCAGCTACTAGCAAACTCGAGGGAGACAATGATTAAAGCCCGAATCCACTATTACAAGGGAACACAACGATGCCCAAAGGAATAAGAACTGGAGTTTATGCTCTAATTTCTAAGATACCGTGCTATAGGGATATACGAGAAATTACAAGATACTCGTATAACTGCGTTACATTTCCATCTTACCTTACCCCTAAATAATTTTATTCAAAATGAATTTGCTTTTAGTCAGGGGAAAACCCAGTAATAAATATCATATAAGTATGTAAGATGAAATATGTCTGCTAAATCCAAATATTGTCCACATTTTACACATATTTAGCTTAAAAATCCAAACAATTTTTTTTTGTTTTCTCTGATGAATTATTGATTCATATATGAGAGTGATGAAAACACCTGATCTTAGTTATGATCTTGTCTGTTGACGATGTCCCTCTATCTGGAAATGAACTGTACTGGTCCAAAGGAATCTGGCACTAATATTTTCCATTATTAAAAAATACTTGTATAACACCACCTAATGAGTTTTATATTTTGTATATTAAAAGCATTATTAATTTTGTGGAATGATAATATCACACTCTCCTTATCATTCGTTGTTCACTTTGTGTAATACTACTTTAATATTAAAGTGGTATTACACAAAGGGAACAATGAATGATAAGGAGAGTTCTAATGAGTTTTGTTTAATAAACTACAAATGTTTCCATCTACAGGTGAATAGAAAATAGTAATATAATAATAAATAATATAATAAGACCCTTATCCGCACCCCAATGGTGCATAGGGTACTGTGTCATATAAACGCAGTGTTATCTTGATCGTTTACACATGAAGGAAAGGTGATCAGCCTTCCGCTTCAGGTACCAGTCCATGGTAATATTGAATAAATATTACAGTGAAAAAATCACTTATATTTATTTTACCCCCCTTGGAAATCGAACCCGGGACCTCCAGAACGGTAGCCGAGCGTGCTGACCATTACACTACCACAGTAATATAATAAGGAATAGTAATATAAATGATACCTTTGATAGTTCCGTGACCAAAGCAATATATCTTCGACACGACATGTTATGTTAACTTATGTTATGTTAACCCAAAATAAAAAAATATAAATTAATCGCATTTTAAGACAAATAACATCTCATAAGATTAATGCAGACCGAAAAAATATACTTTTTGTTTTTTACTTCTATCTAGAAATTAACCAAAATGTCCTTTATTTTGACGTTGCAACGTTATGATCCTTTTTAGGCACTACACAACGCGTTGTGTAGTGCCTAAAAAGGATCATAACATTAGTTAATTAGCGACTTTTTACCTGAATAGCGACGATAGAAACATCACTTATTTTTCATGAGGTAATAAATATAAATAGTTCATTTTAAAACCATACACTTGCCTCGTAAAAGTAAGAAAAGTTTTTTTTGACCCTTCAATATTATTAAAACAAGCTTTTACATTGTTTTTTTCCAAATTTCACACTTGGGATTAATTAAAGGGAGTTTTTACAACTTTTATACTTAATATAATGACATATAACAAGAGTTTTCTCGATATCAGGATAAGAACCAAAGTGCTCATTCACTATACATAATACCTTACCCCACTCAGTGTTCGGTCGAGTCTAGAATATTTTATAACAAAATATAACATTTTCACCTGCCTCATAATTGACTATTTTTTAAGTATTACAATTTTTATTCAATTCCTTTAACGCTGTCCCAAATATAATACAAATTTATATAAATATTTTTTAATATAGTATAAAGCGAGTTCATCTTTGATCCAATTAGTTTCTTAAATAAAAATTTTCTCACATTTCATTTATTAATTTTTTTAACATTTTTTTCTCATTGAGGCTAACCAATACAACGCGAGTGATTACTACAATAAGGTAACGCTTAATTAAGCTTTGTTGGTATATTTAAATATAAGATTTTTAACTGTTATTTTTTTATATTACTTAAAAAACATCATAAGAATTATTGACGACCTCAATGTATTATAATATATGTTTGACGCATAATATACAAAGCAAAAAATAAAGTAGGTTTTTTTGTGGCTAGCCCAAAAAAAGGATATCGTAGTGATTTAATTGTTACCCCACGATATAAAATATTTCAGGATTTACTGGATCTCTGTTTTTCATATAAACTAAAATAAAAATTAAATAACTATCTTCAAACTGTATTTAGAAAAACGCTTATTTTTTATTTAAGTTTTACTTATTAAATACCATTATTTCTTAAAATCTATTGTGACACGTGTATTTCGCTTCATTTTCAAGCGGAATGCGTCGAAATAGTGTCATAATAGATATCGATAAATAGTGATATTTACTGAGTAAAACTTAAATGAAAAATTAAAACATTTTACCACAATGTGACTGCCGAATCAATAATGAAAAAATATTTATTTTTGCCGCTATTTTTTAATTAATAAATTTATTTTTACATACCAAAACACCAAAAAAGTAATGTCTAAAACGGAATTGAAGTAAAAAATATAAAAAGATGAGTTTTAAGCTTGAAATATTTTAAGCCAATTTTAGACGCTATGATTTGGCTTTAAACCATTTCTACTTACATAAATGTTATGTATACATTATTTAACTCGAGTGTAGCAGTAAATAGAACAATATGTCATTGCATTGATTTAACGTACAATTTACATAATCCTCATCTAAATAATAAAAGAAGCTCTCGATCTGAATGTTTTGTTGGTAAGCATTCATAGTTAGATAATTACTTCAATGTGCCATTTTTAGCAGAATATAATCGCTATATTAATAATGAGAATTGGACCACGGTCATTGCATCATAATTACATATTATCAGGTACAGAATAGATAATTATGATAAGAATAATGTTACGTAATAAATATCAGTGCTGAAACAGGAAGCCGCCTACAGTTTGCAAATTTAACGGGCTCGCGTATTTTGCAACTTCCTGACAATAAAATGTAAATATTAAATAATACCAGAATCTATACAAATAAAAAAGTAAGTGCTTGTTTGTTAAAAATTTCAATTCTTCGAAAGTAATAAATACACCGGTGGCTTTGAAATTTTGGCTCAACGTTGGCTTTAAACAAACGCATCTTTAAAAATAAATATATGAGTATTCGTTGTGTAAAGTCACCGGTATAAACGCATGCCACTGCACTGGTGTTTTTAGTGATAAGCCCTGGGACGCTCAGAGTTGCATTTAACTTCATATTTAAAAAAAAAAAAACTATGGATGTTTCATCTCAAGTTGAGACACCCGGATGATATAAGTTACAGTTCCTATCTCTTCCGTTTTCTGGAGTGTTGAAGAAAAACGCAGAAAAAGAAGTCAGATGCAGGCAACGGTGAAAAAATGCCATATTCCCTTAGGAGTAGACATCTCAAAAAACATTATTATGATCCATGAGCAAATCGTTCATTAACTTACTTACTTCAGCCTTCTTCTTGTGTCCGATATTGAACAATTGAACAAGACCCTCCCTCTTGGACTTCCACAGTTTTCTGTTGGACGCGACTCTCTTCCAGTGCAGGCCCGCCACATTTTTAATTCATCGGACCATCTTGTCTGGGGCCTACCCACGCTTCTGCATCTTGTTCTAGACCTCCAGTCAAGAATCTTCTTCGTTCATCTTTTTTTTTAGATGGGAATTGAATTTATTATTTACCTCGCTTATTATGTACAAGGTTTATAGATCATTTAGTATATTTTTTATTCTAATAGCTAATATAATATGTTTTATTTGAATCTGTGTTGGGAACAGGAGGGATAATCTAGTGTGAGCCAAACTTCTTAGCATTTGCTTATTGCTGGGAGGAAACCACGTAAAACTCCTCAGGAGAAGACGGACTGTTGACTGTCATCAGCAGACCTTCCGTTCCACTAGAAGAGGGTTCGGCATTTTGTATCCTACTTTGGTTTAAGTTACCAATGTCCTTCACTATTTTTATCATGTATGATACTGCCTCTCGTGACAGTTCCTTATGAACTATCACGGATCCGATGTTGGATAGGTCCTCACCCAGGCTCCTGCAACGCGCCTCCAGCTGTTGTCTTTAAAAGCTGAAAAGGGGGCAAAGCATCAACAGGTGAGAGACATCTTTAGTTGTCTCATCATCACACGTACAGATGTCGATCTCGGAGATCTTCGTGCATCTATCATCAGACATACTTGCCACATACATATAACCTGCCTAGTTCCACTTTTGTTATGCGAATTTTCGATCATTTATTTTCAAGGCAAAAATAACACGTACGATTAAAAATCGTTTTTTCACTGTATCTTTTAATTATCGTGCTTGAAGTCATTAATGTTGGGTTAGTTATTGTATTTATATGCATAACAGCGTACGAGTGTCTGAACATTTAATTTAATTCGAACAAGAGTGCACTGGCTTCAGCCTACAGATCTGCAGGCTGTTGACTTCACGCTTCAAGATGTATCTTCATAGAGTGCAAACATCTCATGAGTAATTATTGAGGGATTCGCAAATACTTTGTGGCACATTTTAAAACCTTTATAAAATAAAACAACTTCATTTTAAACACTTTTTATTGGAACACTTTTTCCACTTTTTTTCAAAAGCTCATTTTTTTAATTATATTTTCATATGGTGTATGGAGTGAGTGAAAGTTTTTGGTATCGTAAGGGAAGGGTTATTAACTATGAGTATTTCAATATTTTCGAATTAGTACATAAACCCTGAGAATGACAAGGTTCTTGTCGAAACCGGTTGGAAAAAGTGTACCAATAAAAAGTGGTTAAAACAAAGTTGTTTTATTTTATAAAATTATTGAGGGAATTGCCGAACAATTGAAATAATTATTGGTTACTAATTCTTGTTTTCAACAAAATATAAGTTCTTCTTTACACTCTCGGTATATAAACCCTAAAGAAGTGAGGACATATCACCTCAAGGGTTCGTAAAAATAAATAAAATAAATAACATAATTCTCCATAAGGCTCCAGGGACTTGTGTTAGTGTATATGTACAATTTACACAAGCTGACACGTGTGCGGTATATAACCCAAATACAAATTGGTGCTAATTTTATGTTCCTTTCTTTTAGTTTGTACTTACAATTCCTACTCTATTTCCTTTCCCCAAAAACGGTTACATATCGCTCACTCCTTTCATGAACGTCATAAATTAAAAATCGTCAATTTTCAGTTGTTTTTCGGGAGTTATCGGAATGCCCAGAAAATGTACTATATCCCAGCAAAAGAGGCATATTTTTAACTTAATATTTACCCGCTACAGGGCAGAAAGTGTTGTTTTTGCATTTTGAAGAAAAGGTATTGTTTAATTATTTTTTTAAATATACTAAATATTTTTCAAATGGAGAAAAAACCTTCAGGTTTGACCTAAAAAGATCTGTTGTACAGTAAAAAGTTCAATAAGTGGCTTGATATTTATTTTTAATACATTGTATTATATTTTTAAACCTTAAAAACGTTCTCCTGAAAAATCAAGTTTTTTGATTTATGACGTTCTTGAAAGGAGTGAACGATATATCCCGAGCTCATCTAATGTCATCTACATACCATATACCATCAAATATACATATTACACTGCTATGTATATGTATAAATGGCAGAGCAGGATTGATTGCCGTGGTTTAATTATTAATTTATATAATTTTATTTTGAATACATGAGTAAATACATTCATTTTTAATTTTATAAACATAATTAACTTTTTTTGCAGATACCCATCAAGCTACCTTGTCGGCTGTCCAAACTCAAAACACAGTAAGGGACATTTTTTTTGTGGTACGTTTTTTGCTTTTTTGGACTAAGTAGAATCTACTTAGTACAAAAACGCAAAAAAAACGTAAAACAAAAAATGTCCCTAACTGTGTTTTAAGTTAGGACAGCCGTTGTGCCTTGTCGGTTTAATGTACAATAATTACGACCTATTTCATACATCGCCTATTGGTTGAGGTGCTCTATTCACCACTTGGGTGCGGATAAAAGCCAGAAAAATACTATTTTCTCCAAGATATTTTATTGAAGAATCGCGTCTGCGTTTGTTCATCAAGAAGCTATTGGACACCGACCCAAGCAACGAAGTAACTTCTAGTAAGGCTCGACTGTTGGCAAGTCTCGTATGGCCGAGTCAATGGTCGCGTTAGTAGTGCGATATGACTTTATGGGGTCGGGCGCAGCCGAGCACGAAGGCGCGCTTGGCCGGCCGAGCACGACGGACACGGCGCGTGCTCGCCGCGTGCCGCTTGAGGCAAGAGAGACAGAGCCCGAGTTTACGGTGCACGAGCTGATGCTACAATGCTACACGTAATTATCGCGAGACAACGGTTTGTGCGACGCACCTTTATCTAGAATAAATAAGAAGACGGGTGAACGCCGAGGCAATAATAGTTGCCTCGTTAAACATTATTATTACAGAACATGTCTTTTTTTTAAAGGAATAATCCGCAAAACCTTGTTGCCATTTTGAAGGGTTGTCTGTAGGTAGGGCAGTAATGAAAGGAAGGTAAATGTGAAAAATACATCACTTTCGGAAAATACGTTCATTTTGAATACCTGGCTAGTTTATATTTTATATATTATTTCGAGAAATAAAAAATACTTTGTGTTCTGATCCACTCACATTTTTATTAACCAACTAGTTTCGGCAACAACCTGTTGCCCTCTTCAGGGTTTATTTATTACTAAACATATATATAAAAAAAAAAGAAACAGTGTACAAGTTGTTGGGTTTCAAAAGGGTGGGGGTATATCGAAATAATATATCAATATGATCCACAAAGTTAAAGCTTTCAATATTCAAAACATATATTTAATATATTTTATATCAGGCAACTGTTTAATTTAGGTATACGAAATATATTGCAATGACCTTTCTCCAAAATTAGTTCACAATACTTAACACCCAGACCAATTGAAAATAAATCTTTCTTGAATATATTTTGCAATTGGCGGGAATAGAATCCGCGACGCCTACCCAACTTTGCCACAGCGCTTGACTCTTTAAATTATTATGTGAAAAATTTACAAAACAGTTACATAAATACAATTGCAATAATGAGTAACAAAAAAACAGGTATTTGTAACATTCCATTTACAAAAATTCACAAATCACTCACTTCTTTCAACAAAGTCGTATATCAAAAATCGTCAATTTTGAGTTGTGCATGTCTTCGGAATGCCCAGAAAATGTACTTTATCCCAGCAAAAGCGGCATATTTTTAACTTAATATTTACCCGCTACAGGGCAGAAAGTGTTGTTTTTGCATTTTGAAGAAAAGTTATTGCATATATTTTTTTAATATGCTAAATATTTTTCAAATGGAGAAAAAACATTCAGGTTTACCTAAAAACATATATTTCACAGTAAAAAGTTCAATAAATGGCTTGATATTTATTTTTAATACGTTTTATTTGATTTTTAAACTTTAAAAACGATCTCCTGAAAAATCAAGTTTTTTTATATATGACGTTGAAAAGAGTGAGCGAAATGTCATATACCTTGAAGAGGGGCGGGAGGAAGGAAAGGGTAAAAGGGAAAGATCAAAGCTCAAGTCCAAGACAAATTATGTTAATGTTGGGACACACCACGATATAAATATCGACTTACTATGTACCCGATCACAGTGCTGACTATGTTGAGTAGAACATTTCAAAATTTTTAAAAAACCTTGTTTAAACCATTATAGGAATATAGGTTTAAACAAGGTTTGGAACCTTGGAACTTTGTTTGATATAGAGCTTTTTCTACTCGTGGGAATCTCTGAGGTGTCAGTTATCCTGGTGATCCAACCGGGAACTCTAAAACTTATATGTTCCAGTAATTACAGCGAATCAATATATGAGTTTAACAATATATAAATGAAGATCACATCTGATTATTACAGAACATGTCTTTAAAAAAAAGGAATAACCCGCAAAGCCCCTTTTTAGAAGCTTGTCTGCAGGTAGGATAGTAAGGAAAGGGAAGGTAAATTGTGAAAAACACATACACTTTTGGAAAATACGTTCATTTTGGATCCCTGGCTGATTCTCTATTTTATATACATATATCAGGCAGCTGATAAATTTCGGTATAGGCAATTCGTCGGCAGTTCTCATCAAAACTTCGGGGTGAGGACCTGACTTGGGAGGATGCAAGGGAGCTGGCAGCCGACAGAAAAGCCTGGAGACAGTTTGTGGACTATATGGAGCGGACTATACTCCACATAGGGAGCGGATATGGTTTTAATAATATAATAATAGGCAATATATTGGAAGGACCTAACTCCTAACATAGTTCACAGCACTTAACACCCAGACCAATTGAAAAAAATCTTTTTTGAATTTATTTTGCAATTGGCGGTAATCCAACCCGGGATGCCAGTTTCGCAGTCGAGCGTCTACCCAACTGCGCTACTGAGCTTGTCTCTTTTTAAATTTATTACAACATCAAAGTAAAACACTTAAGTAAATCTTAGCAGGCGGGAATGAATAAGAAGGTTTATGGGTGAAGAAGAGACGAAGAATGTTTGCAAAGACAGCGTGGTATGGCGTTCTATTATCTATGTTAGTTAGTTAGTTAAATGTAGCTTTGAAACACCTGACACTACATATCAACGGAACCCTAACAGTCCATCATTTCCTTGATTTCATCCACCTCTCCCCCTCAACTACCTACCTGATTATACTTTCTCTGCCTTCCTTGCTTTCACTAATATACAATACATTTAATATTTAATGTTGTACCATACTTATTATGTTTATTCCATGCAGTATAGCATAGGACATTACAGTGTCCTATACAATGGTGCATAAGACACTGTATCACATCAAACCAGTCCTTATCCTGGTCTTTAATTACACGATGGCATGGGGATAAGTCATACCTTTTAAGATACAATTCTTTGGTGATATAAAATAGATTTAGTGAAAAACATTCTTTTTCTTTTTCTTCATGGTGTAGTTTGTGTGACCTGTCTTTAAAAGAGATTAGCCTCCTGCGATGCCGATTCACAGCTTTCAATTCATCTTTTTGGTGGTGTATCTGGGAGTCATTTACCTTAGGTTTGACCGTGCAATGCAATGCGGGGGAGTCTGGATGGTTCCATGCTCCATAAATGCGCATACCATTGTCATTGTAAATGAAAAATCATTTACATTTATTTTAATTAAGTGTCCAGGGAATCAAACTCGGGATGTCCAGTGCAGAAGTCGATTGTGCCAAACTACTATTAAAAATCTATTTAAAATTTACCTCCTTAAAATATGAGCTTTATCGAAAAGTCTATACGAAAAATATTGAGGGAATCCACTCCCCATGTATTCTACCCTCATCAATTCAAAATTACAATATGAATATTATTTTCAACATATATGTATTCATATTTACTGTGTTTGGGAAAATATGACCTGTAATTAACGTCTTTCTCTTTCTAGTAATATTATAATTATATTCATAACACACACATAATTGTTCATAAAGTGTTTTTCAAGACATAAATAATATTTATTTGAAAAAAAATACAATTCTACTTTTAATATATAAAAGTGATTTAGTTATTTAAACATACATATTATTTATTTATAAAAAAAAGTTGATAAGATGAGAAAGACTGAAGAAAACTTGTCATGGTCAAGTAGTTCAAATATATGGACAGATTGGCGGGTTTGTATGAGGAGATGCATGAATGTGGACGAGGCAAAAATAGTTTGTAAAGACAGAGTGGTGTGGCATGCTATCCTATCTGCCTACCAAAGAAGAAAATGATGCGATGACTAGTTTGTCAGTTAAGTATTTCATACTATGTAGAAATATTTTTTTGTGAAGTATTTCAGTATTTCATACCATGTAATAATATTTACAAGAATGGTAACACATTTGTTAAAAATAGTAATAAAGAATACAATTTATGAGGACATGAGAGACATCTATGTGGGCAGCCTATAAAGCAGAGTTAGTTGATGTTGTATTCTTGTAATATGGTAGTTATAATTTTGTATAAACCATATTTCATAAAATTTATAGATAGCGCTAAATTAGAATTATATTATACTTACCCTAATTATCTTGTTTTACTTTAATTTGATCAACATGCGACATTGGAGAACAATAGGAATAAGTAAATAATCATAGCGCTTTAGAGCTGCTAGTAATGTATTCCCAGTGAAGCTACCTTCCTGTTTTCTTCATTCAGACAATGAAGATCGATTATTTTTGTAATAACTTTCTGAATATCAAACTTGCTTTTTTCCTGGGTTTTAATAATCCATGTTGTCTACCTTACTAAACCAGATAGATGGCCATTTTATAATTTTCTAATGCCAAATTTGAATAATAAAACTGAAAATCTGCTATACTATATTACAAAGAATATCCAGATTATCTTCAATATTGGCATATTGGCTATCCCTACACTACAACACCAACAAACAACAATTGTGCCAAAAATAACTTATCAATACCGTTGTAATCCGTTTTTCAAGCTCCATAAACTGGTAAAACCTATATATATCGCTCAGTTACAAAGCTAGTTTCTGATAAAAACGAGTACACACTGTTTTAGGAAAATAATGTAAAGGTAAGAGCAAATACTAAATTTCTTAAGTCTCTTATAACGTTTTACAAAGTAAAACATTTTTCATTTCTTAATACTGTTTTGCATTTATTAGAAACCATCAAATAGCAAAAATGCTTTAATGCATGATTCCAGTTAGTGGTAACCACTTTATGAAAATGTGAGTTTTGAAAATAATTTCTGCTCAACATGACTCAACAACTAGTCCACAATGTCTTCTAAAAGGGTACTTTGTATTAGTATGTTCTAGCAGAAAAGAGAAATTCTAGTAAGACAATTAATTGCTAACCCTATTCAATACTCAATACCCTATTCAATGCCCATTGAGGGATTAACTTTATGCAACCCATATTCATATATGCCAAATAATAAAATGATTTATGCGTTTATGATATGAAGCTGGAGTTGCATGCTGCAAATACCTGGACAGCCAGACACACAAACATCTCCATCTTCCAAGAGCTAAAATCAGACACTGTGGCGTAGTTAAGTAAATGCTTGACTGTGAAACTCGTATGGTGGGTTTGACTGCCGTCAACTATAAACTGAATACAAAAGAGGTTTATTTTAATTTGTCTGGTCTGGAAGTATCTCTCATCTCCCACCTACATTTTTTTTCAATCTCAGAATTTATAATTAGATTGTGTCAGGTTTAGTATTTTTTATTAATAATATTTATTTTTACATTTGATACACATGGTTGAAATGAATCTGTTAAAGCATGTTTCGTAATTTAATTATAAAATTATTAAAAACGAGTTTCTTTTATTCTGGTTTTTGCATGTTCAGCATATTCATACTCCTAGATAATAAAAATAACAGAGATTTAGCTTTGTTCATTTACACTAGAGAGATAAATAAACAATTATGTATTTATAACTCTTGATTTATCAGGATGAATCGTAAATAAATTTACCACATAATTAATGTACATGTTAACACAGAAATATTAAAAAATCAACAACAAAAAATGTCCAATTATTTCATTCTATTCTTTCTAAAAAACAAAATGAAACCTAAAATATTGAATTGAATCATTTTTAATACATGACAATCATAATTGATAACTAACTAAAAAGTCAGAACATATTTCGTTTTATAATTGTGGAACCTACTTTTAAGTGATTTTCGAAATATAACGCGTCTCGGGTTATCTGCTTACTGGTAGATTTGTTCCCGAAAAAGCCAGAGTCAAGTGTTTTATTCAATTACTATAAACAATGAATCGTAATTTCCCTTTGCTGTAAATAATAAAGGCTAAATGTAAACATATTTGCCTAACGAAAAGCAATCCATTATACATGTTATCACATGTTAATAAATGGAATTTTATTATTAATCTTGCAAAATTCTCAGGTATTATTTTGTGTTGTTTACTTGCAGCAAAATACACAAATCACCATTGACTTACCATAGAACGGGGCTACTTGAACATTGATGTGTTACTTGAGCCCAGTACAAAAAAGAGATTTAAATCTGTATTTGGTCTACAATAATGAACGATGATAATGAATAATGAATTATCGTGACAATAAGTGTCACGTGTCAGGGAAACAATTAACCATGTCGATACATTCATTATTGTAGACCAAATACAGATCAAAAAATTTTTTTGTACTGAACTCAAGTAACACAAGTCTACGGTACTTTATAAAAATAAACATAGAGCAATAAGATCTGAAACACAGAAACACATCAAATAAAATGTAACACATTACATACTTGTTTTGTCAAAGGAACATTGAATACTATGCAATAAACCTGCTTCCACTATCCATAGTTAAAAAATAACAAAATAACGCGTAAAATAGGTATTCATAATTGGATAATGTAGGAAAGGAAATAGATCTGAAATATATTGCATGATATAGACAATTTACACATAAATATAATTTTATAAATAAGTACCGTAAATGTTCCCTCATCATGGAAAAACTTAGTGAGGGCTCATTACTAATTGAAGTTTGCACTTATTTGTACGAGGAAAAATTAATTAAATAAAATTTAGATCAAATAAAAAAATAAATCTCAACTTTGACTTTATGTACATTCAATAAAATGCACATTTTTTACATCTCAAATTATTCTCACTCTGGGTTAAGGAAAATAAAATTCACATAAACTTTGCAACTAATTTATTATCAGTTTTCTGTATCTTATTTATGTACAAAACATTTATCTCTATAAAAAGTCTCTGAAAAATCCTACAGCTAAGTCAAGTGATAACTGAGAAATAATGAACATATTATAAAAAAAAAGTAAAAAAGAAGATATCTCATCTTTAAATGGACTTCAGGATTCAAAATAAAATATTAAACCGATCAAAAATATTAATCTTTAAATGCTATAAAATGCTTAATCACCATGACATCTTTGGACAATGTAAACATGCTAGACTATCCATTGTTATATAATATAATATTTAATGGAATCAAGATTAAATTTACACTTGACATTGGCAAACAAATTAAAAATATAAATTAAACAGCTGCTTTGAAAGATATCATTACTTGATTCGGTTTTGGATTTAATCGTTTTAATCCAATCAGTGCACAAATTAGGCTACATAATGCGTGTTTCTAGCTTCTAATATATTTGAGAAATCAAAAAACTTAAGCTGGAAAGAAATATAAACCGAGAAACGGTAATGAATATTATGCCATTCAGGTAACCGAAAAAGTAACAGTCATCTATTGATCACACCTCTAATGTACACAGAAACAGGAAAAAATGTACTAAATAAACTGTCTGTAAAGAAAAATGATTTTACAAATAAATTAGAGATAAAAATAAACGATGGACATTAAAATTTAAATTCGTTTTACGAGAAATAATGAGATGAAATATTAATAATGTTAAAAACAAAAAGAAAGGCGATGTAAATTAATGTAAATATTTGAGATGCGATCCAATTTTAGTACAAATCATTTGGAGCCGGCAAGAGCAACTCCCACTCCGAGCGCGACAACTGTTAATCCTTGAGCCACTATCCTCATCCTCATCATTTTCTGGGACATCGCTTGTCTTCCCTTACGGAAGCTCCATAATCCGTACCCCAAAGCGCCCACAGTAGCTAATGCACCTAGAATAATAAAAAGGGAACATGAAAAAATTCCAACATTTTTTTTTTAAATGCTGAGCACTAACAAGGGAAAAAATACAGTTGAGTCATACCACAGAGTCTTTCAGGACTCTTCTATGTAATGTGATTTCTTCACAAGATGGCAATGATATTAAATATGGTATAAATAGTAGAAAAATTCATCATTTAATGCCAGGTTTGGAAAAAATGCTAAATTTCTATGCCGTTGTTCTGTAATATAATTAATATTATTTTAGATGTATGATAGATGTTCAAATGGTAACATAATGAAAAAATGCTAGGCTGAGATGAGCTTTATCAATAAAATTAAGATGTTTTGAGATGGTTTGGACATGTTGTATGAATGAGAAAGGAAAGAAAGGTGAAACAAATTTATGAGGCGAATATAATTGGAAATAGGACCAGAGGAAGACCAAGGAAGGCTTAGCATGATAAAGTATTTAAAATAATTGTATGTATGAAAAGATGCAAGAATGTAGAAGAGGCTAAGATTGTTTGCAAAGACAGAGCAGTGTGCTATTCTATTCTCTTTGCCTACCCCTGCAAGAAAGGGACGTAATGGAGAGTTAGTTTTAGGTTTGTTTTTTTTTTTACATGGTAAAGAACCATACCTTATAGTACTAATTTCTGCACATTTTTTGCAAGTGACATTTCGCTCACTCCTTTCAAGAACGTCATAAATCAAAATTCGTAAATTTTTAGTTGTACATGTTTTCGGAATGCCCAGAAAATGTACTATATCCCAGCAAAAGAGACATATTTTTAACTTAATATTTACCCGCCACAGGGCAGAAAGTGTTGTTTTTGCATTTTGAAGAAAAGGTATTGTTTAAGAATCTTTTTAAATATACTAAATATTTTTCAAACGGAGAAAATACATTCAGGTTTTACCTAAAAAGATCGGTTGCACAGTAAAAAGTTCAATAAGTGCCTTGATATTTATTTTTAATACATTGTATTATATTTTTAAACTTTAAAAACGTTCTCCTGAAAAATCAAGTTTTTTGATTTATGACGTTCTTGAAAGGAGTGAGCGATTTCTTCCAAAGTATGAATTGGCAAAGTGTCACCAATTTTGTGAGTGGTAAAGTTTAAAGCTTCTTTTTTTCAAATAAAATACTGAATACAATTTTATTATGAAAGTTATAGTTAATACATGCTTAAATATATGATTGACGAGCTCAGTAAAGATGACATATTCGCCAAAAACTATTCCTGTCCTCCTTTATCTTCAAAGTATAGAACATGCATGCACAGCGGTTGCTAACCCAAACACATATTGTGCTAAAGTGGGGCTTTGCTAGCATTATAATGGTGGAGACTGACTGGAGCATTCCATCGTAACGTAACATATTACGATGCGAGCATTCAGGCAGTCAGTACAGCGAGCCGAGCTGCTCGCCGCTCCTTCTGAATGCTCCATCCGAAGTCGGATGGGATTTTAGGTCAGTACCGAAGTTGCCAATCTGTGGGAAATTCCTCAAACTGCGGGGAATCTTTTTTTTTCTTCATCTGGAGTGAGCTGTAATTGATTACAATCACAGAACCAAGAATCACGTCTTCATCATCCAAAATTTTGACTACGAATGCAAAGATTCATACAGATTTTGGGTTATTGATACTATACAAATTTGATACAGATTTCTAGACTGTTATTCAGATTTTTTGGTTTGGCATATGGCAACACTGAGCACAAGGCCACAAGCGAGCAGTTGTGTTCTAAACGAGCACTTATCGCGGTCAGCCAGCAATGCCGTAACGTAACATGCTCGCTGCAAGCGATGTTACGATGTTACGTTACGACGAAATGCTCCGGTCAGTCTCCACCATAACATCAATATGGTTTGATGTTTTATTTGCAGTATTTGAACCACTGTGAAAATCAAGGAGGTTTAATCTCGGATCCATTAATAAGTTCAAAACTAGTTTAATGAAATGAAAACAGAGTTTTATTATGTTGACATGTTGTGTACAGATGATAAACTGGAAGAGAATAATCAATAAAAAATAGTTTCTAAAACACGGAATGAAGTTAAGTTAAAACACCTTTTTTGGCGGCACCGCAGTCGGATTGCACAGATTGGCAGCTGTGAAAAAATATATTTTAAAAAAACGTTAAGAAAATTTGCGGCGCAATACATTAATAATACGCAATTATCATCTAACGGCAGATGAACTATTTTGTGTTAGTATTGTATGATAAATTAATTGCTTTTTCTAACCAATTGGTATAAAAGGATTTGATGATATTTTTCTGTATAGCTTTTCTTGGGCTGTTTCTCCACGCATATCTGTCAGGTCACGTCTCATTTGAATCCATTCCAACTGAGCATCACTGGGCGGAGAGGCAGTTTCGTTTTTAGTAGCAGACATTTTATGTAATATTTGAAAATTCAATAAATACTTTATTTTTTACCCACTGTATTTTGGCTTTTGGCAGATGATCTTGAAAATGACGTAAAAGGAGTATAGACAAAAAGATAATAAAAAAATACTCTCATTATTGATAGGTACCTACTTCATTTCTTGTCTATGTCTATTTTTATGTTGCCAGCACAGATGTTCTCTGCTTTTCAAATTCCGAATGCAAACGTTTTTATGCGCGGTAAGGCAATTTACCTACCATGGATCAGAGGAAAAAGTAAATGTCCGTTTATAGTATTCTGGTTTGAAGCTCGGATAACTTATTTCACATTCCCATATTTACTGTAAGTCTCAACAGATCTTAGAAATCTCAACTACTTAAGTGTTATCAAAATGGATACATTAATTTTGATACATTTGTTCAAATCATGACCGAAAAAATAAGATTATAAAAGATGTTTTTTTTACTTTAGACTTATAACGTACGAATGGTATTTTTATAAAATAGATGCAGAAAATAAACTAAAACTGCATTGGACTTACTAAATAGAGGAATGGTAACATAAGTGCAATAAAATATAAATTGCAAAAAATGGTCAGATAATTACAATGGTAGCTATTTATGTGCATATCAAACAATGCAGAGATGATGATACTACTGAACCCATTTATGAAGTCTACACTTCCACTGTACAAAGTGCATCATTGTTGGGAAAAGAACTTAACAAAATAACAATGATTACGATTGGTAATTTTGACTTCAATTTCAATTCAGACGAAGCTCAACCATTGATAAAAGATTTGGGTAAACATTTCAAATTAAAATTCAATACTGACAATGGTCAGTCAACCACCAAATCAAATGCTGTTATCAGCTATGAACATTTCTTTCTAAGATAATGAATGAATGTTAATTCATAAACAAAATTAGTATTTAATTAACTCAAGATATATTTTCTTCATTGTTGTCCTGATGAGGGAATAGATATTCCAAAACCGTAAGTCATGAAGTCAAAATAAAGTTTTGACAATTTCGAAATTCTAAGCGCATATACAGCTAACACTCTTCTTATTATTCTTCGTCGTTCACTTTTTATATTACCATTTCAGAGCTTTGAAATGGTAATATAAAAAGTGAACGACGAATGATGAAAAAAGTGTTAGCTGTATATGCGCTAAGAATTCCGAAATCATTAAAACTGTATTTTTAAGGGTAAGATAACAAGAAAATATCTCTCTTATTGTATTGCTGCAGGATAAATACTCTGTGTAATTCAGTTCTAATTGGTTATTTTTTCTGGCGAAAAAGTTATGGCATTCAACGTCACACTTTTTACCTGTATCCATTAATGAAATGTAAGTATTTTTTAATCACCTGGCAATATTTTAAATTCAACAGTTGCCATTTTATCTCGCTGTCGTTGATAAATTGTCAAAATCTTGAGTTGAGAACCGAGTGAAACGGAATAATCGCCATGCATTTTAATAAAGAAATGAGTTTCGAACAGTCCAATTTATTAGTAAGTATTCATGTTTTAATTCAACCACACCATTTAATTTTTTTATTATGTAGTTTTTTATTATTTTTTATTTGTATGCATGTCGTGACGTCTAATTTGAAAGGTTTTATTTGGAGACAGCTTTTAGGAGCATTCCTAACACATTGAAATATGATTTGAATTAATTTGGCATAGTAATAAAAACATTATTTTACCAGTTGAGCTTTATTCTTCTTGCTTGCCAAATGCATCAATCTTATTCCTCTTGCGAGAATATTGTCTGCTATTTTAGTAGGGATATCTATTATACTATGTTTTTATTAAAAAATATTCAATGTTAACATTAATTTTAAACAAGGATTTTATTATTTGATTATTAATATATTGAAAAACTAAGATGAATGTAGAAAACTGGGTAGGCTGATGAATATGAGAATAAATTCAAAGCAATTGTCTTAGAATAAAGATAGGAAAAGAGAGGTGAATGCATTGCCTAAATAACAATACTGATCATGATATCACAGACTGCTTAAAAATATAATAAGCAAGCCCGTTATGGACATTATATCAACAAGGAAGCCATTCTGTGATTTATAAACAGGAGATTAATCATCAAACAGTCACCATATTTAAAGTTTACTGTTAGTATGGTGACTGTTCAATACTGCCTCCGATCTCCATGCTTATCTGGACCTTACTGGTACTACCACCCATGTTTTTCATATATAATTTTGGTGTAATCAGTCTCAGTAATGGGCAAACTCATTATCAAAATACCATCAGTGTAGCAATTTAGATTCTTTGAAAGCCAAATTTCTTTGCAAGAACGATTTTTAGTACCGTAGAACGGGGCTACTTGAACTTTGATGTGTTACTTGAGCCCAGTACAAAAAAAAATAGTTTTGTATTTGGTATACAATAATAAACGTATCGACATGATTCATTGTTTCCCTGTCAGGTGACACTTATTGTCACGATACATTCATTATTGTAGACCAAATACAGATTTAAACCTCTTGTTTGTACTGGGCTCAAGTAACACATCAAAGTTCAAGTAGCCCCGTTCTACGGTAATCAGTTAAAAGTACTGCATAAAACTTTTTCTTCTTCTTGGAGTAGGCCTTGTGGCCTGTTTTTAAGAGGGATTAGCCTACTGCAACGTCGATTCCCAGCTATCGACCCATCTCTTTGGTGGTCTTCCCGGGAGTTGTCAACCATGGGGTTGGCCGTACACTGCAATGTGGGGGAGTCTGGATGGTTCCATTCTCCTCTCATGCGCATACCATTGTCTCCTTTGTTGCCTTCCTCACCTAACGACATCTTCGATCTCACATATTTCCCTGATCCTGGCGTTTCTTATCCTATCTCAAAGACTCTAGCCTGGTATGCTTCTTAGAGTCTTCTTTTCTGACACTTTTATGGAACCAACAAAAATAACCAGAATTTTTTTTGGTTCCATAAAACCATATATCATATTTTATTATTCCCATGACTGTTATCCGCACCATATGGTGTATAAGGCATTGAATCAGTTTGATGAAAGATTAACTTTAAAAGTCCTGCACCTAGGTACCGGTCCAGGGTTAAAGTGAATGATCATTTGATTGAAAAATCTCCTTTTTTGACCCCCCTTAGAATCGAACCCAAGACCTACAGCACGGTAGCCAAATGCGCAAACCACTTCACCATGGAGTTAATTTTTTTACTGTAATGAAGTGATTAATTGAATGTTCTATTAAATATTATTAATTTAAAATAAATTAAAAATTTATTTTAAACTTGTCATACATCGGTCTCTGGTTTAACAATCAATTTGTTCCGGTCCATCGGAGGATTTTCTTTTTTCAATCCAAAGATAGATTTTTCACCATGAATTAGGATCTCATTGTCAAGTTTACAGTGCCAACTGAAGAAATGTAAGGTCAACCAGATGCATTCTCTATAGGGAAAGTTTAGTATATTTAGTATAAATAACTCAAAATATCACTTATCTTTTGTCAATATATAATTATATCAATGTAAAGTTTGCCATGTTAATGTATTATTGAAAAGTAAGAAAAATGAATGTCTTGTAAAATTTCACAATTGACTGAAATCATATCACTCACTCCTTTCAACAATGTCATAAATAAAAAATCAACAATTTTTAGTTGTTCATGTTTTCGGAGTGCCCAGAAAATGCACTATATCCCAGCAAAAGCAGCATATTTTTATCATAATATTTACCCGCTACAGGGCAGAAAGTGTTCATTATGCATTTTGATAAAAAGGTATTGTTAAATTATTTTTTGAAGTGTACTAAATATTTTTCAAATGGAGAAAAAACCTTCAGGTTTTACCTAAAAAGATCTGTTGCACAGTAAAAAGTTCCATAAGTGGCTTGATATTTATTTTTAATACATTTCATTATATTCTTAAACTTTAAAAACAATATCTTGAAAAAATCTAGTTTTTTGATAAATGACGTTAAAAAGAGTGAGCGATATGGAAAATTATTTATTTTACACTAATCTGGATATAATCAAACAAATAGTTATGTCAAAAGATTCTTGGGTATAATATTATAATAGTATTTTTTGAATCCATTGCATTTGTTTTGTGACTTATCTGCAGCTGTTAGTCTCAAAATTCTTGAGTGCTTTCTTCAAAGAATTAAAATTAAATTAAAATGTAAATCAATTATATTGTTACAAACAAGTCATGTACAATTTCTTCAGATTTAAATGTTTTTTTATATTATATGTCATTTACTTATCAATAATTTTATATTAATAATTAAGACGTAGTAAGGTTTAATTTATAAAAAGTATTTTTTCTTTTAATTTTTGAGATATATTGTAAATACCGTATAAGACACATAAATTAAATTATTTTTGTTTCAGTGCTTATAACATTTTTTGTTGAATTTTTTTCAGATCAGCAAATTGCCGAAAACATACTCTTAGTTTCAAATTGTCCCCGCTCATAGCGTCACCACTTATATTCTCTTAAATTTGATATTAAATTTTTATATATTTCATCATAAAATCACATTTTATTATTTTTCGAATTTAAAATTTTATCCGACTTGTTTGCAAAATAAGAATTCACCGGCCCGTGATAACGCTATCATTCTCGTTATCACTGTCACCAGCAGAGTTCACAAGATTGCGACTGGTTGACTTAATTTTTTTTTATCACACCTCAGTTTTGAATTTTAGTTTGTACAGTTGTTGGCCGGTATTGCTATTGGCGCGTTATTTATATTAGAATCGAATTGGTTTTCAACATTCTCTCGCCGTGCACTTGCCAATTATTTAGTATTGCCGAACCGGATGAAGCGAGCGCTGTTTTAGTCGTAAATATTACCGAATCATTACGAAAATCAGGCGGAAGTAGGTGAAAAGAACCGGGAACAGAGATTCAAGATGGCGGACCCAGAGAGGATTTCTTCCGGCTTGTCCCTGCCGCAGTGGATGAAGACCAAAGCCAACAATGAGCATAATCGGTGAGTTATTTTTTATTATTGTTTTTTTGTTAAAACCACACTGACGTGTGAAGCATTTTTATTTTTATCTTTTTTGTTTGTTGCTAAGCAAATCCATAGTGATAAGATAAAAAAATCTTAAATTAAAATATAATGAAATTTTCTTTAGAAATAAGTTATCATTTCATCTATTATATTTAGTAAACAATTTCGAATGTAATCACGTGGACGCACACTCGTTTAATCACACGAAGAAACGAGTCGTTCGCGAACAAACGGATTTAAATGATCCGCTCTCACACATTGAATGAATCACCTGATCCCAATTTTGAGTGTATCTCGTTCACTGTTCTTGACTTGTTTACCGGTCTTCTGATTCATTGCTTCACTGCTTTATTGATTCTTGAATCATTGGTTTTAGACTGAAAGGATAAGGTTTCACAGTAACAAAATCTTGATGATGTATCGATGCTATTTACAACGAAAATCTTACTCGCTGACCTACGTCTAGCAATATTTTTACGTTTTTTGGTTGTTAGCTGCTCTCAATTATATTTGAGATAAAATAATCTGCATATTTATCTCTTTGTCTGAAAAAAAACACTCAATTGATCCTGTATTAGTGAACGGATTACTTGAGTGAAAAAGATCCACGATCCGGGTCTTTTAAACGGTTGGATCTCATCCAAATTATTACGATTGTGTCGAATTGAAACGAAATGTCAAACTTATAGTTAAATTATTTATGAAAAATGTAAAATAAATTCGCGAATTAATTATATCCAAGAATCTTGATATTAATTAGTTCGCGATCAAGTTAACACTGCATCCATACGGTTTTATTACTTATGCGCTATCTCGGTGCGGGTAGTGGTTGAAGAGGAAATAATAATTATCGTTTGGCATCGTAAATGTAGTTTATTTTTTAACATCTCGACATAGATGAAGAATATGGAAGTCTAGCATTTACACGGCTTACGACCGTCATAGGCTTTGTTAAGTTATCATTTTACACATGTGTAGCATTCACAAATTCTACCTATGATTGACAAATAACATCGAGATATATTGATCAAACACAGTAGGTACACAGTAGGTAAGCCCTATAATTGTCCAGACTTCCATATTCTTCTTCATCTTTGTTGAGATGTTAAAAAATAATGTAAAAAACAACTCCTAATTGGAGATAATCCAGATTTGTGAACAAGTATTCGGACACACTCAAAATGTTGTAAAAAAAATAGTTATAAAGAAAATATAAAAATTCATGTACGTAAACGGTATCAATTTAAAATTTTTAGTCCTTTCGCGCCTTTCCTGACAACCCGACCTCTGTCGAACATTTTGGCACTTCGCGTTTCCGGCGGCCATTTTTCCCGTTATTTGCGTCCTCTTTCCTCATTGGCTGACGGGCGACACACCTCGGGCCAACCTCTACTTAATTTCCACAAAGGCATATGTTATATTTCTGCCAGTGCGAATTGGGAATTGCAAATATGCCGCGAGCGCTAAGTAATACATCGTCTATCCAATAAAAGTAACAATTCTTACGCTTAGCTTTTTTTTAAAATTATAAATATAGTAATATCTCGATATAACGGACCTCCATTTAACGGACGAAAAAATCCGGTCAGATGTAAAAAAATTCAAAACTTCCAGTTAACATTTTTTATTGAACCCTTAACCACACCCGATGGTGCATAGGGCACTGCATCTTTAAAACGCAGTGTTATCTTGATCGTTAACACACGAAGGAAAGGCGATCAGCCCTCCGCTTCAGGTACCAGTCCAGGGTAATACCGAATAAATAATAAGAGTGATAAAATATCTTATTATTATTTGACCTCACTTGGGAATCGAACCCGGGACCTCCAGTACGGTAGCCCAGCCGTGCTGACCATTACACTACGGAGGCAGACATTAACATTATACATGCTTAAATTTAAATGATACAATTTTTAGCGGCCATGATAATCATGTCATACGTCAATCTAATCACTAGAATTTAAGACAAAATGGCGTCCTGTTCGTAGACTGCACCTAGCCGAAGCAACAACAATACTGCCAAAAATTAAGTTATCAGCGGTAAGATCACATCTCGGCGATCTAATGACATTTATTTACTATTTGTCAGATAACGAAGTTCAACAATGTTATACGCATTTTAAAAGGTTAACTATACCTGTTGACGCGTTGGGGTCAGTTTTTCAATTCCGACTTATAACATCCATAAGAACACTGATCGATAACCGGTTTTAAAATTCCAAAGTTGTCAAAAATAAAAGTAAAATTAAAGTTTTATACATTAAAAGGTTATTTTTTCCAAATCCTTGTTCACAAATCTGGGTTTCTCCACTTAGGAGTTATTTTTACATATTGACATCTCAAAAAGCTTTCTCAAATCAACCATAGACGCTGCTGCGAGTTCGAACATAAAACGACATGAGATTTATGATAAATATGTATGTAAGAGTTACAAAAACTTGAATAGTGTGGTTGTCAATCATGGGTAGAATGGTGAATGTTACACGTGTATAAAGTGATCACTTAACCTGCCCATGACGCTCGTAAGCCCCGTAAATGCCCACACTTACATATTCTTCTTCATCTATGTTTGGTTGTCAGAAAATAATATGATAGGTATTTAACCAGTCCGGGAATATGGACGTAAATGAACGTCAGTGCCAATTTGCCTTAAAGGAGTATGGACGTTAATGTACGTCGAAGTCCGTCTGTCAGTTAGTGTGATGTAACTTGTATAGCAATGATATCTGTGGATATTTGTGTGTAATTTTGTCATAATTGAAAAATATTTCGAATAGGTGTTTTCTTTTTTAATTTGTTTTAAATATAATTTATATCTTCATAATACATCTATTAAATGGAAAAAAATTCATGTAAAAAGAACCCATTCCCTAGAGAAAGTCGGACATCAATTTTTGAACTCCCGGAAAGGATAATTAGTGTTTTTCGTTATCTGAATATGAAAACGCGGCCCGCGGCGGCTTCTCTCCTCTCGAAAGCGGTCATTCTATTTCTGTATCCCTCGCCAAACGCATGCAGCATCAGCCGACTGTTCTCAGTCGTTCATCCTTCTTTCTAGATTGTTCCTCCGTTGCGTCGGGTCGCCTCCTGATTCTAAATTCCGACTCGCGTAATGTTCTTTATCTAACGAGCCCTTTATCCAAGATTTCCCCCTTGTCTGTCGCAGGCTCCATACTCGTTACATTCTGAAAGTGAAATTTCGTATAGACTTCGTGTGATTACATTGGTTCGACAGAGAATCAATTAAAATAGAATAATTATAATATATTATGTTCGTGGTAAGATGTAGTAAAAAGAGACAGTTGAAAGATACAAAAATGATGTTCATCAGCAGTTTCTTTCCATCAATATTTCAATTGTAAGTACAATATTATTTATAGTTTATATTTAAAGCAAAACCTGTTTTTTTTCAAGACTGATTAATACTTTCAATCAGTATTAATTAGTCTTGAAAAAGAAGCGGTTAGCTTCAAAACCGGTAGTTATAATTAAGTTATAATAAAATATTTATGGTGTATAGAATTTACAACAAAGTTATATTTTAATTATACAATATTATTTATTATATTTTCTTCCATTTAAATGATTAATATACTGTAATTCCTTTAAAGGCCATACTCGCAAATTAGAATGACGTTGCGTTGTTGGGTAGATGCTCGACTGTGAAACTGGCGTCGCGGGTTCAATTCCCGCCACTTGCAAAATTAATTCAAATGAATTATTTTTAATTGGTCTGGGAGTTCGTGATGTATTTTTCACATTTGCCTTCCATTTCTTTACTATCCTACCTGCAGACAAGCCTCTTAAAGTAGGAGCTTTGCGGGTTATTCCTCAAAAATAAAAGTAAACAACCGGCTGCGCGTAGGGCCATACGTCTCTCCACTCCCGTTTTTTTTAAAGAATATGTCTTGGAATTAGTTTTTTTAAACATTTTTCAAACTCCTTACCTTTCAATAACTCATATCTTTTCTTCTCTCAAAAGCATATATTTATTCCTGAGAAAAATATTTTTTCAATAGAAAAACGGTGTTTTATGCCAAATATTCAATTACATTTAATGTTACCCAGATTTAAAGAAAGTTTATTCGCGGTCTATTTGATTACTGGGTATTAAATACACGAATGGAAGGTGATCAGTCTTGCGCTTGTCAGGTATTAGGGTAGTATTCAATAAATATTAAAATGAAAAATTGCTTATATTTCATATTATTTTTTGCCATCTCATCAAAGATGAAGAAGACCGCCATAGGCTGGTTCAAGTGATCACTTTACACACGTGTAACATTCACCAATTCTACGCATTATTGACAACCACACACGCTTATATTTATTTTAACCGCCCTGGGAATCGAACCGGGATATCCAGCAAGATAGCCAAACGCGCTGATCACTACACCGCGGAGGCGGAGAGTAAATAACGTCATCAAATTTAATATTATTCACCAGAAGTATTTCAATTGGTCATATTTTCAATAATAGATTGTGAAATTGTTGAAATCATCCCATTTATTGTATGAAGTTTTAGGTCAAACTATCTCTCTGTTTAATTCCATTGTGTTGAAGTTTGCTTAGTTCAATCTAGTGTAAATATTTTTCTTGCGGTATCACCTACATATTATTCTAATATCCAGCAAACCTTTATGACATCAAATATTTACTCATGTTTTAATTGATCCTGAATATTATCTTTTCTTGGAAATATTACTTTGTATTTGATTGGTTCTTTTATTTACATAATACGTCTGTGGTGGTAATTTTCCTTGAGGGAGCTAGTTCTGCACTAGCCATTGCGGCTATTCTTCGTTTTCTACTTGTATTACTCCTCTGTTTCCTTTCCCATATAGCAGCAATGTCTCTCACTTATTCCATTTGTATCCCATAATGTATATTCATCTTCCATATCGGACAATATGTAGTGCCCAACTGATCACCTCGCATTCATAATATAATAAATGTTCGTATAATTAAACAACAACTATATAGGTTTTTCTACTTTTATTTTATTTTATATTTTAACTGGTGAACGGGCTAGTAAAAAAGCTATAAATCACAGTTTTATCATGCATATAAGTATGTCAAAATGCAGTTCGACCAAGAAATGGTAGTACATAGCATTAATCTAATTGATGATAATTTTCACCTTGCGTTTTTCCGATGCGGTGCCCTATAAATAGTTGGGTGCAGATAAGGGTCATTGAAGAAAAAATCTGGTATTTTTTGGATGACTCGAGTCTTCCAGGAACAACTGATCCATTTTTTGGAGATTTTTATTTATTTATTTAAAATATTTTAAACACTTACTTATGAATAAATCATAAAACTAACCAGGTCACTAAATATCATTCCTGATACGATACAGTCAAAATCCGTTTGAAATAATATTTCTTCCCCACGGTGGTAATAGTTTGCAAAATAAATGCCTACACGTCGACGAACAAAAGTGAAAGCGTTTTGTGACTAAAATCTTCAAGTTAGTGGATACATAGTTGCAGTGGCGTGCAGAGTTTTAAATCAGGGTAAGCAGTATAGGTGGATCTGGTGAAATAGATGATTTGGCATCACGGATCGCATATATTTCGGACAAATTCGCGTCGCCAAGGGAGGGAGGTTGAATTTTTATCCCAAATCCTATTGAATTTGACAGCCTTCACCCAAAAAAGCCGTCGCATGATTTTGTTACTTTTTTCATTAAAATATTTATATATTATTTTGAGAAATAAAAATAATTTGTTTTTTGATCCATTTACATTTACTCATATGAGTCATAAATTAAACCCTGAATAGGGCAACAGGTTGTTACCGAAACTAGTTGGTTGTTAATAAAAATGTGAGTGGATCAAAAAACAAAGTATTTTTATTTCTCAAAATAATATATCAATATGATCCGTTAAGTTAATGCTTTAAATTTTCAAGATATTAAAATATTTGCTTAGTAATGTAGGGTAGGTACCCGTATAATATTTCTGGGCGGCTGATATGGTCACACCATATCTGCGACCATATCACCAGCCGCGACGACCAGAAATGTTACATTGGTTCTTAGTACGATACGGTAGGCATTTGTTTTGGGGCTATATGGAATGCACGCCCCTGCATAATGTTATTCGTGAGCAGCTGACTATATGCACGTACTACTATACCTACGAGCAGGATTTTTTTAAACAACAAAGGTCCAGGAACTCGCTTCATGTCAAACTTTTTACTGAAAAAAAAAAGAAATATTATTTAGGTTTTCATTACAATACCATATTTTATCATTTTGACGAATTATATAAATATAGATTGTAATAACGTAAGCGTCAACATTCTTTCGTCTAATTTTTAAAATTTAAAAAAATATGAATAAAAATATATACGTAAAAAAAGGTGCTGGAACGCCGTCCCAACGCGTTATATGAAAAAAACGCCCTGCCTACAAGTATTCCACTTTTTCAAAAACAATCGTTTTTAATAGCATATAATAATAACATAGCCTAATCTCTCACGTTCGCTTTTTGTGATTCGGCAACCTTATTTCCCAAGTAGGCACTTGCCTTAACACATTTTCACTTGGGTCTTGCGCAACTCTTGACAGACCAGTGCTGGAACAAGAGAAAACAATAATTTTCTATGGTGTCCTACTTTTTCACGAAAATATTAGTTTTGAACAATACCTGTATACATTTTTTTCCGCGTTCGCATCTTAAATTGTCAAATAGGCAGCGTTTTCATTGTTGGGTATGCATTTAAGGTTAAAATACATTGGAATGATATATTAAATATGGTGACCATGGTATTTTTTAGATTTGTAATACAGAATGGTGATATAAAAATCTTCGCCACGAAGCAGTTTAGTCGATCCCTAGAGCTGTCCTTCGTAATCCTAGAGTAATCCTTTGCAGGTAAGGCAAATTTCACAGTTGAAAAATATCGAAAAAGGACTTGGTGTGTTAATTTTTCGTTTAACTTTCGATTAGTTTTTTCGGTTTCTTCTTCGTGGCTTACAATCTATGTGATGATTGGTTTGCTTCCTTCCCTCTTTGCTTGTTTATTCAATTCGGCATACCCGCTACAGCGCATGTCGGAAATAATTTAGTCTATGTAGTTTAGGCGGTCATCTTCTGTAGTTTGTGCCTTCGCATATGCCTTCCGCAACCGTAAGAAGCAGGCCTTATATTATGGCCTGTCTATTTGATTCGCTGATGTGATACTTTATTTAGTAAGCGTCTAGAATCTAGAACATGGTTTATCGAAGTATGGGTCGCGAGCGAATACTGAGTGGGCCTTCGCCACTGTGTAAGTATGTACTTGAATTAAAAAAAATGGAAGTGATGAATTTGATCTTTCATTCAGTTATTTATGCCCTGTTTTCTCGGTAAGTGGTGGGTCCCAAGATTGGATTTTTTTGTTAGATGGGTAGGAACCCAGTCAACTTTGGGAACCTATGATCTATACTCCCCTACTTTATACCTCGTAGTTACAAAACAGTTAATAATAATAATAATTTTAGATGATTTATGTGGATCCTTTTTCGTAAAATACTACCTCGAAGGCGCTTGGGACTGTTATCACTACGATAATAAATCTCGACCGTTTTGTCATTTGTGTAGTTTGTTAATGGTTCTCCGACCAATTTTCTGTACCGTTCTCGTAATCCGGCTCTGAATGAAGGAAACACGTAGAATGACCGCGAACTATCCATGAAACGCATTCTTTGCGTTATACCGACCGCACTTTGTCATTATTGTTGTCTGTATAGCTGATACCGGACATCGGTCGAAGCTCAAAGCGCTCAGTGATTAACTATCGTCCGAAGTGAATGCACACAGTATTGAAGTGCACCAAATACGAATATTTTACCTAGAAAAAGAATTTACACTTGGGTCTAGTGAACAAATAAGTACAAACTGTGCAATATGTGTTATCAGAAAAATATAAAATCAAGTTGTAAAGTGTCTAGTTATAAATTGAACTCGATTTATTTATGATATTGACTCTCCACGTGTTCTGTGTGATATAAATTTACATTTCTTACAAATTTTTCGTTGCCGCTTTCAAAATGAATGAAGTTTCAAAAATGTTCCGATTGTAAGTACATATTCAATTTAATATTTTGTTAAATTTCAGCATCTACCCAGCTAACTAGCTAATTAAGCCGCTTCCCCGCACAGGTAGGAAGAGAAAAGAACGCCACACCAATCTATCTTTGCAAACAATCTTCGCCCATTGCACATTCATAAATTTCATGCATACCCGCCGATTAAAAGCAATACCATATAATTACGAAGAAAAACTTATTTTTTCAATCCAAAAACGGTTTTTAAGCTGAAAATTCAATGTAGTCAAATGTTACACGGGTTTACCGAAAATAAAGTTGCGGGCTATCGATCATCCGCTTAATAACCGAATTAATATTTATATTCCGGCGTTTTGGTGAAAAATCACCTCAAGAGCGCTTTGCAATTTACATTAATTTTAACATTTAAGACGACATGTCGCTCACTCCTTTCAAGAACGTCATAAATCAAAAATCGTCAATTTTCAGTTGTGCATGTTTTTGGAATGCCCAGAAAATTTACTATATCCCAGCAAAAGCGGCCTATTTTTAACTTAATATTTACCCCCTACAGGGCAGACAGTGTTGTTTTTGCATTTTGAAGAAAAGGCATTGTTTTGTTATTTTTTTAAATTTACTAAATAATTTTCAAATGGAGAAAAAACCTTCAGGTTTTACCTAAAAAGATTTGTTGCACAGTAAAAAGTTCAATAAGTGGCTTGATATTTATTTTTAATATATTGTACTATATTTTTCAACTTTAAAAACGTTCTCCTGAAAAATCAAGTTTTTTGATTTATGACGTTCTTGAAAGGAGTGAGCGATGTGCAAATAATTATTTTTCACATCTATACATGTAATATAATAATAATAATAATAAATATATTTATTTATTCTCCGTCAATTTGATGCTGTGCCTGAAAGAAAGCCTGTGCCTAATATCAGGATTATTTTCCACTTTCATTTCATTATCCATCAATCAATTTTATCCGTTATTCTACTTTTCTGCCAGTTCAGAATAACCATATATATTCGTAACTGTTACTATAACATTGTACCTATATAGAGATTACCACAGTTATCGTAGAATATGTGAAAGTTTTCCGTTAATTTGAAATGAGTCGTCATCTTCCATTTCTATCCACAGTGAATGTTGTGATGTACCTACATCGATTCAGAGCATTGGCTTTCAAGTTCCGACATATTATAAGCAAATGTTTGTGGTTCTGTGCAATGTATTTTGATTTGCTACAGCAAGTAGTTATTGTAGCCAACATTCGATCTAAAATATGTGTCAGTACCGCCATAACTATGCAGCAAATAGACCGATTAATATTTCAAATTCCTGGATTTTAGTTCCGGCATAAATACTGCTCACATGTCGTGGAAATAGAGGCCGATCCGCTCATTAAATTCTGCAATTAGTGTTGTAAGGTAACCTTTCGTTGCAATGCGGATTTTGGTTTCGTATCGGATATCGTAACTACCTACTAAATGTCGGTAAGATCTGGTTATTCAAATGATCCGCGTCAGTAGATCCGTTCGCTAAGATCGAATCAATTGAACTTGGATATTTCGTCAGGCAAATGGCGCCTAGGAGAAATTTGAAAACAAATTTTATCGACAATAGCTGACAACAAAAATTGTTGAAGATTTTTCTATCGCGAAAATCGGTGACCCTTTTTAGTTTAAAATACATATCAGTGTTTGTGAACGAGATTACTCAAAATTGAGATCAGGTCACTCGATCAATGAAATGAATCAGATCCGGTCGTTAACGAACAGCTTACTTCTACCTTCTTGCATATTATCAAAGAGTCAAAGTTACCGAAAAACACATGAATATTGATTTTTTACCTGATACAAGCATCGAAATTAAAACGTTAACTTTCGTATGAAGTCCCAGCGCAAGATTTGCTTGACTTTCTTTGCATTTTTTTTCCTTTGTTTCTGCTTACTTTCTTATCATTAAATACATGCTTTTAACTTTAAAATATTTCAGAGTACCTCATAAACCATTTTTGTATTTACAGATTCATATATTTCTAAAGTAGCCTCTAAAATTCTTCGGTGTTTTTTTATAACACTGGGCACTATCGGTAATATTTTGTCTTTCTTATCTAGCCATTAGCATGAGGTTTCCAGGTAGACTTATGCTTCAATTTCTTTTGAGTTTTCGTAAATGTTATCCGGGCTTTCGAAGCTCCCAAAGGACCTAAAGTTCCCTGGGGAGAATTCACGCTTTTCTGGTTTCTTTAAGATTTCGCAATGAATTGCAATGCTGCATTAATTCGTCAGATTTGCGAGTACCAACGTAGATATCCCGGTTGATTGTCAGATGAAATAAAGACATTTCAACTTATGTAAATATACGTATGTATGTTTTGGTATCTATGAAAAGGCACTGTCAGGGCGAAAATGGCGAAAAGAGTGGCTTAAAAATTTAACAATCTGTTGGCACGATGTAAATAATAATTTAATATATTTATGAGTACGAAATAACTGAAAAAACAAACGCAAAGCACATAATCACGTTTTTATTTGCTCACATATTACGGATAAAGAACTAGTTATCTTTTATTTGGACCACCAACATTATGCAGTATTCTGTATCACGCTAATTTGTGCATTTTTTCCATCATAAAAGTAATATCAGGTTTATTATTTTTATGGCGTTTACATTTTTTGTCATTTCATTTTGTCATTTTCTTAGATTTAATATACCATTATTTGGACTTCAATAAAAAAATAATCGTTTTACGGATAGTGATTTTTATGGGTAGTGATTTTTTAAAAACTTCGTAAGTACTGCGCTGGTACTGCAGTCTGCAAGTTTGTTGCATCAGAAACTATGTTCTTGAATCACTGACATTCTACGAGTAAATCACGTTTTATCATTATTCCGTAATAGATGGTTAGAATTTTTCTAATATTATAACGTTTATTACTTTACCACGACTTTACGTGTGACGATCATTATTATTATGAACATTTAAAAAAATATTTATCTCCTACATGTATAAAAATAAATCACAATTATTCAAACTCTTCACTACTAATCTAATGAAAAATGGTTTTTCGCTCGTTGGTAAGGCCTTGAAATTCTTCATCTCAAAGTTTTTAATTTAACTATGTTTTCTTATAAAAAGAAGTGGGTGCAAGGTAAACGCAGCTCGTTCGTAATGGTTTACAAAAATCTTCATTCAATTATTTAAAAAATAATTTCATTGTTTATAAAACATCATGATTGATTTTATATCGTTGAATTTTAATTTGTCAGTATGTCGAATGAGCGTGTATCTACTAGCTGCGGGACCAATATATCCGTTGCATCATTTGCACGTTCCATGCCCTATAGTGTATTTGTCAACTTAAATGTCACTCTGATTATTTTAACCTTACTCGGCCGCCAACACTATATATTAGTTATATCATATTATTTTAATTTATATTTTTAAGTATTCACAAAAAAGTAAATATTGTATAATATGTATAAAGCTATCAATATTATGATTTAATTTAAAGTTATTTTCACACTCCTAAAATTAAACAACAATATATTTGTGTATTAATTTTAAATCAAACACAGATTTTTTGAGTCTACTAAGTTGTATTTTATTAACAAAAACACATAAAAAATTATATTGTGACAATTGTTTCGCCTTGTTAGGGCATTATCAAACGAATGTCGTTTGATAATGCCCTAACAAGGCGAAACAATTGTCACAATATAATTTTTTATGTGTTTTTGTTAATTAAATACAACTTAGTAGACTCTAAAAATCTGTGTTTGATTTCAAATCAATACATAAATTAAAATGGAGTTCTACAAATTAAACGCCAAATCAATAAATAACAATATATTTGTTTAAAAATATTAGTACTACAGTATTTGTATATTTGTATGTAATATTTTTTTTTAATATTTGTGTTTATTAACATAACTCATTATCAGACATCACATTTTCGGGGTAATAATTATTATTATTGATTAAATCTAGATTTCAGCACGTTTCACAATACCCAAAATCACAAATTACTTTATATGTCATATTAAATACCTGATTTAGAATGCTTCTACTAATGTTATATCATAGATAGAAACGTTTTTGTATTCTGGCATTAATTTTTGTGATTATCGCATATATTTTTTTGGTTTGGTTTTATAAATGAAACGAGTAAATTGATGCTCGATAATGATACATCGGTTATACCTGTTATATAAAACTTCTTATCTGTTCCAGACGTAATCCTAAACAAGAGTAATATCACGTGACCTGTTCACTTACATTCATCTCAGGGCTGATAATTTATCTCGGTTTAACTTTTATAATTGCGTTAATTTAACGTTTCTACCCATAGCTTTGTCATTTGTTTTAACATCAATAATCTCGATATTCAGTGAAAAAATAATTCTACTTATAATTAAATATTTTGTTGCAAATAGTGATATCACTAATCACTTTTATTTCATAAACGACCATTAAAATGTTTTTGTTGGTGCATTATCCTTCTTATCATTTTTTTTGTTTGTTTCGATACAACGACCTTTGTATCGACAATAAAATATAATATATAAGCAAGGTATAAATTAATAATTATTGTAGAATACTACCTTCTCGTGTTTTTACAGCTTTTATCTTGCTTCAAGTTTCATTATCATCATATAACTTTATTTTTCTATACATACTATGTTTTCTTCATGCAGATTGCCAAAAAGTCTAACTGTAAATTTATTATTACTATTACCACCTTTAGTTGGATAACAACATTATAAGGCAACAATTTTAGAAGAATGCTTCTCTCAACACGATTTACAATTCAAATTACTTCTAATGACTTTTATTTTCCATCCGCACTTTTTAAGTATTGCATAATTGAATATAAAACGAACTTTTCGTTATGTATACATATAATACGAGTATAACTTTGATATTTGTGTTAAGGTCAGGGGTTAATGCCATTCATATTGACGTGGAACCTTTGAGGAAAATAGCATTAGAAATTAATCCAACTAAATACGGTCGTATTTTTATTCCTGACACGGGGAAATGTGTGACGTAACCTAAGAATGCTGTACGTTATATCATTGAACATTCATTTTATACCTGTATTGATTACTACCTACACCTTCGCATACCTTCCATGAACTTGAGAATTACATATCGTGTTTATTTCTCTTTCTCCTCGGACTTATTTAATTTCCTTGAATTCAGATCGCTTTTTATCGCTGTCCTTGCAGCCCAAACACGCACTTCCCGAATCCATAAGTTTATTTCTTACATATACACACACATTGATATTTCAACATTGGTTGGGAAGATGGAAGCCTGGATATTTACAGGGCTTAAAACCTGACATAGACTGGTTGAAGTGATCACTTTATACTCGTGTAACACTTACCGTTCTACCCATGATTGACAATCACACTTCTCAAGTTTTGGAAGTTGTATTTATCATTTATTCGTTACCTTCGTTCACATGCGAGTTCTAGGCACCACCTATGGTTGAGTTGAGTATTAAAAAAATAAAATTAGGAGAAACCTTCATGAAATGTATGTAAGATTCTTTCCAAATTATTTTACATACTAGAAGACGTTTTGAAAACATGATATTCTGTTTTTTATAAATTTATAATTTGACATTGATTTTTATTTAACTTGTTTTATGGTGAATGTTACACGTGTATACAGTGATCACTTAAACCGGCCTATGACAGGTCGTAAGTTCTGTAAATACCCAGACTTTAATGTTTTTTAAGCATTTGTTGTGATATCAATAGAAAACAAATCGTAATTGATTCCGCAGTCACTTTGCGGTAATATCTATTCATTTTTAGTTTATGTTTTACTTGGTAATTAGTAAATACCACTATTAAATACAATAAATAGTGGTATTTACCGTGTAAAAACATAAATTACAAAATAACTCCTTTAGTGGGCAAACCCAGATTTGTGAACAAAGAGTTGTATACACACATTTTGCCCCTGAAAATTAACTGTAGCGCATTGTTTTTCTCAGGAGATTGCTTCAGGTTATTGCTCACGAAAGTTATTGTATTTTTTGCAGGCGCGTTGTTTGGCCCACTAACTGTTTTGTGCTAATTGTATAATTTAATTACAAACTATGACCGAGCCATTTCTTTGATTTGAATATTTACAACCCTGTCTGACTATCGTTTCATACGAGGTTATTATTATGCATGCCGTCTGCAAAAGATATCGAATGACGTACACATTTCCACCTGTTATCATTTCGTCTCGTAATGATAAAGATGTGGGTTTTTTCAACGTTTTTTTGTATGTCTCTCTTCATTGAATTATCTTTCTCTTTTCAATTTGCAGAAATAATATTAATAATTGACTTGACTTGAATCTAATAGCTAGAGTACCGGGTCAAAGTAACCCCCGGCTCCTTCATCGGGTTAAAAATTGTTTTTTTTTCGATGTTTTGCAAATTGGATAGGTTAAATCTACAAAGAGGTTTGTATGAAGGAGACTGAATGCTGGGAACAGTGTGAAGGATGTATTGAATTCAGTTTTAGCAGTTTAAAAACATGTCGGCGAAAGATAAACTGGTAGTACACAATCTCCCGAGTGAAGCGTGGAGTTGGCAAAATAAGGATGAAAGACTAAATGCGATCCCTCAGATGAATGTGCGGTAAAACGATGTGTGATGGATGTTCGAATGCTGAAATAAGAAAATAATGCAAAGCTGAGATAAGCATTATCGATAATATAACGAAAAGCGTGTTAAGATGTTCTGGAAAAGGGGAACGAATGGGTGATGAAAGAACAATAAAAAGGCGAATGTAGTTGGAAATAGGAGCAGAGAAAGACCAAGGAGAACTTGGCATGATCAAGTATTTCAAATAATTGTATGTATGAGGGAATGCATGGATGTGGAAGAGGTGAAGATTGTTTGCAAATACGGAGTGGTGTGGCGTTCTATTCTCTGTGCCTACCCCCGTGGTGATAAGTTAGTTTCAAATTATGATAGATTTAAAATAGTAAAGTTTTAAAGTAAATCAAAATCAATATTTGAACTTTTAATATTTTTCTATGATATTGACAAATACGTATTTACGATGTTGAACCAAACATGGGTCTGGATTTTTTTTAATGTGACGTGCCAACATTTCGGTATTTTCTAAACTATATGCCTTGAGTCACGTACACATTGACAATATTGACATTTTACAAATATTTTCGGTCAATAATAATAAAAATGGGTACCTACCATCGCGCCGTTTCTAGAAACCCGTATGCTAATAATAATAATAATAACATTTTAATAGCAAAGTATATTAATAATATTTACTAAATTATAACGCGATTAGAAATGAGTGATTGTTGCGATATCCGGCTTTCCCATCGTTAGTAAATACGTTTACATTGTAATATCGTTGTTGAATTCTTAGAAGCGTTCGTTTACATGATTAGGTCATATTGTTAGATGTACGAGTCATTAATAATTTTAGTTGTGTTTCATTAGCGGGCGACTAACGCTATTTGCTGTCACTACAGATGGCCTATTGCTTCACCTATAAGTTCGTATTAACCAGTGATCAGGAAACTTAATAGCCAAAGAGCCAAATATGCCAAAGATTAGCCAAAGAGCCAAATAACGAATAAAAAAATTATCCATAGCCAAATCCGTTTGCAATTCTAGTATACCTTTATTATAATTTTGGACCTTTTTTCTACCAATGGTACACCAAATAAAACTTAATTTCACAGTCAATAAGGATTTTATTCGTTGATAAATACAAATCTGTTGAATGTAAGGTATCCATAAGTGCTTTACCTGTTGCTAACTCCTTGCATCTCGTATTTATAAAATGGAATTGTTTAATTGGCTTTATTATTGTTAATGTTATAAAATGTTTTATATTGTTTATGTGACTTAAATTTTTTTATGTAAAGCTGTACAATTCCCGAACAAGTAAAATAAAATAAATTTCCTTTGAATGTTTGATCGAGTCAGGTTTTTACAACAGTGATATTTATTATATCACTGTTGTTTGCTATCGATTGAGGAAGTTTCGCGACAATAACAAATAATTCAACAATTTTACGGCTTCGTCGTCACTGGGCAGTCGGCCATATTGAATTATAGGTCACCTAATTGTCCGTCAGAAGTCCACTTCGCACATGTTTGTTCTCTAATGTGTAATGTGCTTGAATGCGCCTTTGATTGATGTCTGGGATTGACTTTTATATGTGCCGTCGGGTCTCTGGCTACCACGTGGTGGTTTTGTAATGCGAGCTTCCATCGACTTCATTAATACAGTAAAACCTTGATGCTTAAAGAATCAAAATACACATAATAGGCGATGCTGTGCCCTATACACCATCTAGGTGCGGACATAGTTTAAGAAAAAAATATCGCTCAGTGGATGATATTTTAATTGTCTACTTTCTTAATTGTCCACTTTCTTATGTATTTTTTAAAAGATGAAAGTCATGTTACTTGTTTGTATTGCCATCCACCGTGTTCACATTTAAAAAGGCAAAAATCGCAACAATCCAGGGATTTAAATAAAAATTAAAACACTTTTTTTACCGCTTGAGTTATATTTATTTTAATTTTATTTTAACGACTAGTTTCGGAAGCTACGCTTCCGTCTCAGGTCTAAATATCAAGTGGTAAAAAATAAGTGTTTTAATTTTGATTCTATAATGTCTTACCACAAAGTGAATGCCGAAACAATAAATAAAAGCTAAGGATATTTACAACATTTTGAGTGTGTCCAAATACTTGTTCACAAAATCTGGATTATCTCCAATTACAAGAGTTATTTTTATATTATTTTTTGATATCTCATCAAAGATGAAGAAGAATATGGAAGTCTGGGCATTTCTCACCAATAGATGTCTCTAGTGAAGTTCTAGTGATTCATGAACAAGGTTTCTAAATTGGTTCATATATATAGAACTTCCAAGAATTTGAGTAGTGTGGTTGTCAATAATGGGTAGAATTGGTGAATGTTACACGTGTGTAAAGTGATCACTTAAACCAGCCTATGACGGTCGTAAGCCCCGTAAATGCCCAGACTTCCATATTCTTCTTCATCTTTGATGAGATATCAAAAAATAAAGCTAAGGATTATTGCAGTTTTTCAAAAATCCAAGACTGGACTATTTATTAGCGTTGTGCCTCTTCTATTGCCATCTTATCTGCTTTTATCTATGTTTTCCACCTATCAAAATTAAATATACCGCTAGGTGTAATCATTTGTTACCGTTGCATCATCTGCCCTCTACAATTCGCTCACTCCTTTCAATAACGTCATAAATCAAAAATCGTCAATTTTCAGTTGTGCATGTTTTCGGAATGCCCAGAAAATTTACTATATCCCAGCAAAAGCGGCATATTTTTAACATAATATTTACCCGCTATAGGGCAGAAAGTGTTGTTTTTGCATTTTGAAGAAAAGGTATTGTTTAGTTATTTTTTTCAACAAAATAAATATTTTTCTAATGGAGAAAAAACCTTCAGGTTTTACCTAAAAAGATCTGTTGCACAGTAAAAAGTTCAATAAGTGGCTTGATATTTATTTTTAGTACATTATATTATATTATTAAACTTTAAAAACGTTCTCCTGAAAAATCAAGTATTTCGATTTATGACGTTCTTTAAAGGAGTGAGCGATTTGTTACCGTTGCATCATCTGCCCTCTACAATTGTGTACCTACTTGCCTACTCCAACTTCTGATGACCTGAATACTTCATGTTTAGGAGTGAACACCTCAGCAATGCAAGGACGCTCTTATTTCCTCACTTCTTACGTACTTATGCTATATCACTTATTAACAATACAAACCAAACTTAAACTTATGACAATTCTAAATTACTACCTTCTTGGAAGATTATTTTAAATTTTAATTTAAGTTCTACTTTGTAAATATCACTAACTAACTAACTATCACGCCGCTTCCCCGCAGGGGTAGGCAGAGAGAATCGAACGCCACACCACTCTGTCTTTGCAAACATTCTTTGCCTCTTCTACATTCATGCATCTCCTCATACAAACCCGACGATTATTACGACTCCTGACCCGGCCGCTTTCAAGTATTTGACATACCTGATTGTGCCAAGTTTTCCTCGGTCGTCCTCTGGTTCTTTTTCCAACTACATTCGCTCCATAAATTTGTTTAACCGTTCTTTCTTCACTCATACGCTCCACATGTCCAAACCATCTCAACACACCTTTCTTAATTTTATCGATAATGCTTATCTCAGCCTTACATTCTTTCCTTATTTCATCATTCGAACATCTATCAAACATCATTTTGCCACACATTCGTCTGAGGGATCGCATTTCGACTGCATTCAGTCTGCTTTCATCCTTCTTTTGCCAACTCCATGCTTCGCTTCCATACATAAGGGATGGAACCAGAACTCCATTGTGTACTGCCAGTTTAGCTTCCGCTGAAAAATATCACTATTTCTTAAAATTTATTATACACGTGTTTTTATGCATTCTGCGTCATTTTCAAACACCGCGTTTGAAAATATGATACACCTAAACACGTCGGCTGTCCAAACTTAAAACACAGTAAGGGACATTTAAAAAAAAAGGTTTTTCAAAAAAAATCTCACTCACTGTGTTTTCACAGCTAAGGAGATTTTTCAATTATTATTTTGTCACGATAGATTAAAAAAAAATAGTGATATTTATTAAGTTAAACCTAAATAAACAATCCATAGATTTTATTTAACGTTATGATAGCATTTCTAAGCAATCGGCAGATAACAATAGGAGATTAAGATTTTAAACAAACGATATTTATACATAAATTAATCCACTGAACTAATTGCTTTCTTTTATAATTATTACGTATTATGAGGTAGGTATATTGTTATTGATTAGACTATGCTTTGCTCGCTGTTTAATGAGGTGTATTTGTAAAGTAGTATAAGTCAATAAACATTGATTGTGTTTGCCTAAAGGTTGAGTGTGAATTAAGCATGCGAATTCGCGAATGTAAACAACTTTTTGTTATCACCTTAATAATTTATTGACTTTTAAATATGTGCTTCAAAACAACATCGTGCGGTCACCTCGATGCAATGATTGTAAACATAAATTTAGTAATAAATTTAATTTAAAGGTGGATAATCGATAGCCCGCAACTTAAATGTAGTAGTGTAATGGTCGGCACGTTCGGCTACCGTTCTGGAGGTACCGGGTTCGATTCCCAGGGGGGGGGGTCAAATAAATATAAGTAATTTTTTCACTCTAATATATTTTCAATGTTACTCTGGACTGTTGACGATCAAGATGACACTGCGTTTATATGCTGCAGTGCCTTATGCACCACTGTGGGGCGGATAAGGGTTTAAAGAAGAAGAATAATAATATTTTTTCCCATAACATTTAACTTGATTGTTTTTTTTTTTGCTTAAAAACCCGTTTTTGTATTGATAATAAAACAATGTGAAAATAATATATGCACGAGATTATTGGATTTTTTTTCAACAGCCCTTTTCTTTTCAAAACCTTTTATTTTTTCGAAGATAGCCTTATGTTTTACTACAAAATCGGCATTATATAAGTAAAATATTGAATTTCGTCTAATGTTACCTGGGTTTAAAGAATATTAAGTAGCGATTTGTCGTATATTTGGCCTCAAATAATACGATTGGATGTATCCTGTACATTTTTTTTTTTATATTTTAGATTAGTAAGTCACTGTACCTAAGACTCTTGATTCTACCAAAGTGTAATACGAAATCGTTATTGCGTATCAATTGTTATTGTAATTTACTAATTTATTACTTGTTTTTATGTATCGTTTTATCAAAATCGCTTTTAAATAATGTACCTATCTACTTTATTTAGATAGAGCGTAATTTTCTATGTACTTAAAATAAAAATGAAAAACAGTCTGGGGTCGGCAACAGCAGTAAGTCGTAAACCCCCTAGAATGATAAACTCGTGTCACTCGAGTCATAATGTGATCGACGTTATCAGTAATTAAAAAAATATGTGTATTCATTAGCCAATCCCAATTTGATAAGTACAGACTGCGGGGGGCACGGGTCTATCGCTGAAAACAAAGCTGATAAATTGTTTTTGCAAAGTTGCATCATTTTTTAAATAATATTTTTAATGTCGCGTTATCTAAAGCATTTTTTATTCATATATTATTATTTAGACTTTTATGAGTAAATATAGATAGTGTAAAGTGCATTAATAAGGATTTATTATAAATTAAAAATATATGTACCGTTGGTACTTTGTACCTCCAAATAATATAAATAACGTATAAATATATATGTATGTTAAAAAAATATATCATTTTGTCTGATAAAGTACTGTACCACAGTTGTGATATATAAAAAAAGAGAGTTGATGATATGACAAACATTTTTGAAATTGATAAATTTCAAACTTTTTTTTTTTGATTACTTTTATTTTTGATACTTCAACCGGTTTCGACCTTTTCTTGTCTTCTTCGGATATGGATACATATCATAGTATGTAAACAACCCCGAAGAAGACAAGGTTTTTGTCGAAACACGTTGGAATAATATTATCAAAAATTAAAGCGATTAATACAAAGTTTGTGTTTTTTTATTAAGTTTAATTGAATGTTCCACAATGTATCAGCATTTAAAAAATATTTTTAAAGGTTTTATATTTCATCGAGTTTTCCTAATAACTAACATTTATAAAACCTGCAAAAGATAATTTATGCAAAATTCAATGCATTCAGACGTTTTCAAACTATTTTCGTATAAAGGTTTACTTATATGATAAGCACGATTTATTTTATTACCTTGTTATTGCGGATATTGTCACTGACTATTCTTGGAGTGTATCATTTGCAAATCCAATAATGCAATAACTTCAAACCTAAGTACTACCTAAGGTCTAATATAATTTAATTTACCTGGTACTGCAAAGTGTTGTGTACTCGATTCCTGGGTTTTGTAAATAGCAAAATTATAACCGTTAAATATACTGTTGCTTTGCATTAAATTTAAAACAATCATAATTATTTTTTCTACAATTATCTTAAATAATTTGACACGTTTTTATATCAAAATGCATTCTTACATAACTTGATAAAGTATTTCAATTCATAACGTATGATTTTGTTACTAACATTTTATTAAAAATAATAATATATAATCCAATGAATCCCATGTAAATTACGAGTATTATCGCTGAAATACATTCCACGATCATAATTATAATAATCTCACACTTAGATATTAATTCTTTTACCCAATATATTTTTCGATAATAATTGTTTTTTTCTTTTTTCTTTATCGGATAGTTATCACCTTTGTATGGAGGCTTAATTTATTATTCATGAGAATATGAACATCTGATATTTTTGCGAATAATGTTATCTACTTTTAATAGTTTAGTAAGTAAACAATTACGTTTACTACGTTTCAATATACTTTTGGTTCTTACTTATATCGGTAACAAAAATGGTTAAAAATAAAAGTTATTTTAATTTTTTTCTTCTGGCTAACCGCGTTATACAATAATATCACTTGAATTAAAATTAAATAAAAACATGTTTGTTTAATTTCCTTTTACTTGCATAACCGATATGTCTATCGAGTATCATTTTACTTTTTAATAGGATACTTTTTCAATTACCCGATTGGGGTTCGATACATTGTTTACGTTACTTTTTCTCGTTTTGTATGCTTCGCCATTCAAGATTTTTATATTGTATGAAAGCTATAAGTAATACATAAAACTAATTAACTAACTATCACGCCGCTGCCCCGAAGGGGTAGGCAGAGAGAATAGAACGCCACGCCAATCGGTCTTTGCCAACAATCTTCGCTTCTTCCACATTCATGCATCTCCTCGTACATATAATCGCCGATTGAAAGTAATCTATAACATAGTGTAAAAGAGGATATAGGATCCTTTTACAGTCTGGGATCGTACACTGGTTAGTAGAGTAGGAACCGACTGTCTTTTCAATGGTGCCACGATGACAACTCAACCAAGCAATACTTTTTCCGGAATGATATTACGCTTTTATGTATAATGTTTCAAGAAAATATGACACTTCTGCATATTTGCCACTTATCAGTTATCAGTTATGTAATAAATACGTACACTGTCATTCTTTAATTGAATATGTCCTGTAGTAACATGTTAGAAACGTCGATAGCGTTATTATATGTTGTATAATTAAAACTGTTAGAAAAATTATTCTAATCCTGATTGCTGATAAAACGTTTGGAGTGTTTGTAGGAAATATACCGGCAACAATCCATGTAAGTTCATAACAGCTCTCACACTAGAGGTGGCATCATATGATAAAAATAGTGAAGGACATTGGTACCATAAACCAAGCTAGGACACAAAATGTCAAACACTCTTCTAGCGGAACGGAAGGCCTGTTGACGACAGTCAACAGTCCGGCTTCTCCTGAGGAGTTTTACGTGGTTTTCTCCCAGCAATGAGCAAACGCTGAGAAGTTCCTGATTATCCACACTTGTTCATCCTTCCCGTTCCCAACAGATTAAAATAAAACATGTTCTTGGATAGAATAAACAAAAAATCCACTTATTGATCTATAAACCTTGTACATAATAAGCGAAGTAAATAATTAATGTAATTCCCATCTAAACAAAAAATGTATACATATACGCAGTGGCATGGACAAATGATTAATGAGGGTAGGCAGTAGAGGTAGGTAGTAAGGTAAGCTGGTACTACTTACTAGGGTGGGCAGTAGAGGTAGGTAGTAAGGTAAGTAAGGTAAGGTAGGGTAGGTACTGGTTGCATTTTTATATGTCACGCGAGTAAGTTAGGATAGGCACTGCTTTTCTGCTTATGTGGAATGCACGTCCCTGCAAATTCGTATATATCCACAATTTATAGCAATATATCCAGCAATTCCAACATTTTCTTGTTGAAATTGATAACTATATTCAAAATGTGTAAAATGGTTAGGATTTTATGTTTCTTTTCTCGATATATACGCTACTTATTAATTATGTATTCAAGTTTTCTTTGAAATTTTTACCAATTTTTGTACGATATCGTTAAAAGAAAATACATTGTCGCTAGATAGGTTATCTTTGGTTCACGGACTTACGATCCACAAGAACCAATATATAATTATGTAGATATTTACAGGGGGTCTACGATAAGCGCAATGATAACAATATATGTTGAATACACATATTGAATCCGAACAACTTGAAGAGAATCGTAAATATTTACCAAGTTTGTGGATTCTTGGGAGCATAGCAACGTAGTATTCTATACATATTTATTTTACCATAAACACTTAATTTACCGATGGTATATGTCATTATATAATTACTAGAAGAACCCAACCTTTGCCGTGTCTCGGTCAGGTTAAATGAAAAAAAATGCATGTAACACGAAAATTTCTGATACTTATATATAATTTCACAATGCTTGTGAAGTAATGAAAACATCAATAATGTAGGAAATAACAATCGAATCGAAAATATTGAAAATGCTAAATGAAAGCAACTGTCAAGGAGCATGCTGTCCGGCATGATAATTGTTTAGTGTTGCATGTATTATGTTCAACAGATCATATCGCCGCTGTCAAAAAACTATATTTTATCTGTGTCATGTAAAAACACCCGTCACTTTTTAAAAACACGCGGGCTTTCGAATGAAACGTTGTGTCGAAATTTCAAAGCAATCAGTGTATAACATTTGCATTTTTTTATTATATCCTAGACATAAAAAAAATACAACATAAGATTACCGTGAATTAGATTTCATTAACACACTACTTTTAAATTTATCCTTTCAATGTTATTGAACTTTAACAATAATTATGACCGGTTTTTAATTGTATGTAGAACGTTACTAATTTTAATATGTTTTTATGTGTAAGTACCTACTGCGTTTATTGTGGAAGAAATATCTGCCTAGTGATTCACTAGATACTTACAGCATAATTTAACCACGTCTGCTATGGTTGCTTCATGAGATGAATATTTCATATCTACGGCATTCCAATAACATTAGAAATTGATGAATCGTTAATAAAACGTTATACATATGATATATAATGTGACAAATATCTATTTATCTTTATTTTTTTTATTTCTGCTGCATAAAATCTTTTTGATAACGTATATATTTCGTTCCTTTAGCGTACTTGAACATTGATATGTTACTTGAGCCCAGTAATTTTTATTTTATTTAGATGTGTATTTGGTCTACAATAATGAACGTATCGACACGATTCATTGTTTCCCTGACTGGTGACACTTATGGTCACGATACGTTCATTATTGTAGACCAAATACAGTTTTTTTTTTGTAATGGTCTCAAGTAACACGTCAAAGTTCAAGTAGCCCCGTTCTACGGTACATATGATCTGTGCAAAGCATAAAAAAACTAGGGAAAATTAGTTTTCTTTGTGTATTCGATATTTTCAATGTTCTCTGTTTTAGTATTTTTTCTTCCTTTATTCTCTTGCCAATTCCTACCACGTGTTTCCGTTTCAAAAATGATATGCCTTTTCTTTTATGCCAGCATCCGTAGCAAAAAATCTTAAATATTGCCAAGTCTTTTAATGACCATTTAATATAACGTGTTGGTATTGTTTTCTATCTCCAATATTATATTTGTATTAAGATTGGTTTCGACATGACGTCGCTGACATTTTTCACGATTAATCATTGTTATCGATGATTTTTAATAATTGACTAATCGACACTTTGTTAGCTAGATTAGATCGCGATCGAATATAAAGGTAGAGTGGGTGATCAGTCTTGCGTTCCAGATTTATAGAGGTAAAGTGGATATGTTTGATGGTGTGGAGATGATGTAAATGATAGAGCTAAGGGCGAAGGATATAACTGCTATATGGTAAAATAAATGGAGTAGGAAATATGGGTACTATACGAGAAGAAAATTAATATTACAGCAATGGTTAAGGCACTCGGTTTTGCATACATGTACTTTTACTAGCTTGGATCCTTAAAAGACTCGTACATATGTATTAACAGTATATACTTTATAGATACGAAATATAAAATTGAAATAATCTACACATACTTATGTATAGCTATGTTTTACTTAACACTCTCCTTATCATTCATCGTTCACTTTGTGTAATACCACTTCAAATTTTAAGTGAAGTTACACAAAGTGAACGATGAATGATAAGGAGAGTGTTATATCACAATACCACAAATTAAACAACGCTTTCTTAATACAAAATATATGAATTACTTCTGACAGGCGCCGTGGCGTAGTTGGGTAGACGCTCGACTGCGAAACTGGCGTCGCGCGTTCGATTCCCGCCAATTGCAAAATAAATTCAAGGAAGATTCATTTTCAATCGGTCTGGGTGCTAAGTGTTGTGAACTAAGTTTGGAGAAAGGTCATTGCAATATATTTCCTATACCTAAATGTACCAGTTGCCTGTGATGTGATGTATTTTTCACATTTACCTTCCCTATCCTTACTATTCTACCTGCAGACAAGCCTCTAAAAATAGAGACTTTGCGGGTTATCCTTTTAAAAAAAATTTATATTACGGATAATGGTAATCGAATAAAATACTACTGTCTTTGTTCAGCATATGTAGGAATATTGGTCAAAATTTCATTTATCATTCCCAGGTATCTAGATTATTTTCACCTTGAATCTTATACGAGGAAGTATAAAAATATTATCTCATAATCTAATAAAATATTTACTTTTTTCTATTGGGTCAACAACTTATAAGAACTCCAATCATCGTGGACTTGCGTGATAATTATTCGTTATAAAGTTTCTCTACCGTATTCGAACGACCTTTAAAGTGTCCTTGGAGCGGTGAAGGTGCTGTTATAACGAAAGGAAAAGTCGGACTATCCGCCCAACTGCAGTACTATTAGTCATTCTAAATGCATACCCTTTAAAATATTTTAAAATATATTTAAAATTAGACACTTAAAATGTCGTTTTTTTTTAAAAAAATAATAATTGTGTTCAGTAAAATGACCCCTCATTCCATAGGGTTGGGATTTTAGCATAAATAAGCTATGTTTTTACCTAATATGTTATACAAGGTGGCACAAAATAATTCACCCTATCGGAAATTGTTATAATTTTTGACATCTGTGAAATAGACAGCTGCAGTATACAAACAAATTCAGCGTGGCATAAAATTAATCATCGAATTTGGTTTTTGAGTAACTTTTTTACCAAGTGAAAAAGAAAAGAATTTTATAAATGGAAATCTTTGTTTGGACATTTTTTCCTGTCAAGTGGAAAAGATGATATCCGTCATTTGGCTGCCACCAATGTTGATACGCATTTGTGCCCGTTCTATCAATCTGTTTGCATACTGAAGCTGTCTTGTTCACAAATGTCAAATACGATTGACGTACAACGTCATTTGCAAAAAATATAGCGTGATTAATTTTGTGCCACCCCGTAGTAAATAACTGAAAATGGGGACTTAGGCTACGCTAATGGATTAGGTAGCAAAATTTATTACTGGTACAACTGACCCCTGTTTATTTCAATACAAAGTTGTCTTTCTGAATACAATATAGGGATTTCCGAGGAATGGAAAAGTACCCTAAATTACGCATTTAGTGTACATTTCCAATAAACCAGTATTTTTCCCCTTTTACGACCACGGTAATTATGATTCATGAGACCCCAAGTGACTAATACAAATTGGCAATGTCCACGTTACACAAACTAGTTAGATTACGGGTATCCAACCCTGAGTGCCCAGCCGTTGGTGCTATTCTCATTTTCCTACCCGCTATTTTACTGTAAGCCTCAGCGGCCCGTTATTAAAAATGGAAATCAAGTTATGGTGTGGTAGAGTGGGCTCGAAACCACAAACCTCCGAGTCCGCGACAATAACCACGAGACCACAAAAATATATTATGCGTATCAATTGAAGATACCTCCGTAGTGTAATGGTCAGCACGCTCGGCTACCGTACTGTAGTTCCCTGGTTCAATTCCCAGGGGGGGTCAAATAAATTTGTTCACTGATATTTATTAAAAATAACCCTGGACTGATCACCTTTCCTTCGTGTGTTTATGATCAAGATAACACTGCGTTTATATGATGCAGTGCCCTATGCACCATGGAGTGCTGATGAGGGTTTTAAAAAAATCTTCTCACCCTTATGCGCATTCAATGGTGCATAGGGCACTGCATAGATTGACACAGTTTTATCTTAATCGTTACTTACATGATGGCAAGCTGATCACTCCTGCGCTTTAAGGGACCAGGGTAATATTAAATAAACATTGTAGTGTATATTCACTAATATTTATTTACACCCTCCTCCCTTTGGAATCGAACGCGGGACCTCCAGCACGGTAGCTAAACACGTTAACCATTACACTACGGAGGTGGACTGAAAAAAATATTAGTGACTTATTTATTCCATGCAATTATTATGCATTTATACCGCTTATAAATAAATCAATCGATGAAGTATTATTGAACAGTATATTGGTGTAGATACTGTGGATTATAAGGCAAAGTTCTCCCACCTCTAGTACAAAGTAAAAAGTTCGCATCGCCTCGACCGACACTTTTGACATTGCGTCTATTTCCGTCCCGCGTTCCCGCAACGCCCGCGATAATGCGGCACTTTGCGTCGTTTGCTAATTCTTTCGCAGCCGTTTTGGAGGCTCGATCTGATCATTATCCGTCACTGATGCGATAACTCGTTATTTGCAATATCCGGAGGTGTGGCGATCGTGTGTAACGTTTTCTGTATATCAAATTTGTATTTTTAATCAAATTAAATTTTGTAATTTTTTTTGACATCTCATCAAAGATGAAGAAGAATATGGAACTCTGGGCATTTACGGGGCTGACGACCTTCATAGGCTGGTTTAAGTGATCACTTTACACACGTGTAACATTCACCAATTCTCCCATTATTGACAACCACACTACTCAAATTCTTGGAAGTTCTATGTATATGAACCAATTTTGAAACATTATTCTTGAATCACTAAAACTTCACTAGAAATATCTATTGGTGAGATGAAAAGTAGTTTTTACTACGCAGAAACTCTTTTATTAGTATGTGAGGTTCGAACCTGGATTATAATCACACACATGAGAAACGCCAGAAAATATCATTTTCATTTTTATTATTTTAGCTTATCATTTGATCAGATAATTTATTACAAAATGTTAAGTGTGTCCAAATTGTATGTTCACAAATCTAGATTATCTCCAATTATAGGAGTTATTTTTCATATTTTTTTTGACATCTCATCAAAGATGAAGAAGAATCTGGAAGTCTGGGCATTTACGGGGCTTACTAAACATTGACTGCTTTTTAGCTGACGCATTCGCAGACATTATTGTTTTATGTCTTTTAATTTGACCAGATAATTTATTTATTTATAACATTTTGAATGTATCATCAAAGATAAAGAAGAATATGGAAGTCTGGTGAACAAGTATTTGGACACACTCAAAATGTCGTAAAGAAAATTTAGTCACAAAAATGGACACTGTTACGTCTCCGCATAGCATTATGTACATAAGTACATATGTACATTTCTGTTCAATATGACTTTCTTAGTACTCATCGTCATACAAATTAATATACACTACTTTTTATATATTTTTAAAGGATTAACCCGCAAAGCCTTTATTGTAGAGGTTTGTCTGCAAGTAGGATAGTAAGGATAGTGAAGGCCGATGTGAAAAATACATCACTAACACCCAGACCAATTGAAAATAAATATTTCTTGAATTATTTTACAATTGGCGGGAATCGAGCGTATACCCACCCACTACGCCACAGCTCCTGTCTTGTGACGCTATTCCTCCGCAGGGGTAGGCAGAGGATGGAACGCCCCACTCTTTTGTTCTGACATACACTCCTCGCTTCCTTCACATCCTTACATCTAGTCATACATGCCCTCCGATCACGCAGACTTTTGACACCGCCAGATTTTAGGTTCTGATTTATCTGTTCGTGCCAAGTCTTTATTGCTAGTCCTCGTTCTGTTCTCCCATTCACATTAGCCAAATATACTTTTCATGATCTCGCTATCCGTTCGATCCACATGTTCTACCACCTTAAATAACTCTTCTTAATCTTTTCAATTATCCCTACATTACATATGAGTTAAAATCAGAGAAATGTGTTCGATATTCATATATATTTTATTTATTTGTTTTTTTCGTATTCTAAGGTCATATAGAAACAAAAAAGGTCATTTAAAACAAGTGGTCTTCACGATAACAATTGGTCAAACGTAGCTAAGGTATTTTTCTTGGAACTGTTATGCATAAATGCATTTGTTTTTTCCTAAACTTTGAAATATCGTCTTTTTTGACACACCTGCCTATTATTATTCCCTTGAATTTTTGCATTTTAATTTTGGTATTGTCTTACTGTAAATACAATTGATTTTGTTACATATTTGATTTTTAAATGACGTAGGATAACAAAGGCATGTGTGGTCACGTGTGAAGTGTATTTGAAATTGATATATTATGTAGAAGCTCCTCATTTAATGTTTATTTATGATATAGGCGCATAAATATGTGAATATTTTATCAATTATTCATTACGACCAGATTGCAGGTTATCAGTAGTCAAAACACGGACACAGGTATTCACGTGTTATTGTAATGAATACAATAATATTGTTACGAAATTAATGATCCCATTTGCGTGATATTAATGGTTATTGACAAATTTTATGGTAGCGTGAACATCCTTTTGAGATTGTTTATCCCGAGACACTATACCATTACTGATTTAAAAATAAATAACATGGAATTTTTTAATTTGTAATTACTTATTTTGTAATACTCGTATATGTGAATAACTCTATGTAACTGTTCTGTAAAATTCACGAATAAAATAAAGTAAGGGCTAATTTTAAGTTCTGTACTCACGTTTCTTGGTGGAACTGTATTTTATGTAATAAAATAACAACTACCGTAGAACGGAGCTACTTGAACTTTGATGTGTTACTTGAGTACAGTACAAAAAAGAGATTTAAATCTGTATTTGGTCTACAATAACGAACTTATCGTGACAATAAGTGTCACCTGTCAGGGAAACAATGAATTATGTCGATACGTTCATTATTGTAGACCAAATACAGATCTATTTTTTTGTACTGGGCTCAAGTAACACATCAAAGTTCAAGTAGCCCCATTCTACGGTATACAATTTGTTTCCTCATAAATTCATGTGAAAAAAAAAACTATTTATATAGCTGTTGTTTTATATTTAAGGGATAATATTTGGTAAGCACACAATTTGGCACTTACGAGGCACTAGTCTGCACCGGCAGTCTGCCAAGCGAATGTACAGCGCCATCTCCAGAAAAGTGCGACGACCTCCTAAAGCGCGTGATGTTGATACACTGCGAATACGTTCAAAAGGAGTTAAAGGGTGCATACAGCGTGTATACAGTGGTGGCCAAATGTATTAGGCACCCCCTACAGAATTGGTTTATGTCTTTAAATATGAATTCTTGCAATCTTTTCGGATTGTATCGTGTTTTGATGGATTTTACCTACTACTTATTACCTGCTATCCCGACGTACGACAGTTAGGGGAGTGGTTTATTCAAAAACACTCCTTTTACTAATTTCAAGGGTCAGTTTTATATTTGAAACTTTGCTCTCCAGTTATTTTAATCAGTGAAAAAGTGGAAAAGTGGGGGGTGCCTAATACATTTGTATGTACACGTGATGATTGACTATTTGATATCTTACTAGCTTAATATAAGCCCTGAAAAAATCCCAAAGGATTTTAAACTTGATAATATATTGACTTGTTAAAAATGACTAACTGCATTGATGCTTATTTTCTTGCCAAGCAAAGGTGACTTAAATGGCCCTCTTGAACATTTTACGTTTTGTAGTTGGTCACTTTCTCCTGTACGACTAGAAGAAGGTTCGGCATTTTATGTCTTAACTTGGTTATATTGTAAGATACCACCTCTTGTGAGAGTTTCTTATAATTTAACACGGATCCGATGTCCTCATCCAGGCTTCTGCAATTCGCCTTCAGCCATTGTCTTTGAAAGCTGAAATGGGGCAAAGCATCCACAGGTGAGGGACATCTTGAAGTGTCTCATTATCACACGTATAGCTGTCGATCTTGGATAGCTTGAAACGATGCAGGTAGCTCCTGTGACCTGATAGGATTTAATTGACCTCAAAACCAGGTTTCTACATTTTCCTGGAGTCAAAGGCATGAAAAATAGTCGGTAAGAACATTTTGGTTACCTGTCCGTCCGCTGGTTGCATTCAATAAGGACAGTGTTACTAAACATTTTATTTTTGGACATCTCATCAAAGATGAAGAATAATATGGAACTCTGGGCATTTACGGGGCTGACGACCGTCATAGGCTGGTTTAAGTGATCACTTTACACACGTGTAATATTCACCAATTCTACCCATTATTGACAACCACATTACTCAAATTCTAGGATGTTCTATATATATGAACCAATTTCGAATCGTTGTTCTTGAATCACTAGAACTTCACTAAAGACATCTATTGGTGAGATGAAAAGAAACTTTATTATTGAGCAGAAACTTTTTTATTAGTATATGAGATCCGAATCCTGGATTATAATCACATACATGAGAAACGCCAGAAAATATAATTTATAATTTGACCAGTTAATTTATTCACAACATTTTGAGTGTGTCCAAATAGTATGTTCACAAATCTAGATTATCTCCAATTATAGGAGTTATTTTTTGCACCTTCTATTTTAACCTTCAAAAAACGCCTGAAACATCATTATCTTACCTTAGAACCCTAACTGTCCATCTCCTCCTCCCCTGACCCCTCCTCTCTTCCTTAAAATTTCTTAATTTGTAATTATGTTCTCTTATGTTTCTTTGTTTTTCTTTTTTCTTATCCTTGTCTTAACCTGTTCAAGCATTATCTCCCCACTAATTTCTAACAGACATCAAAAGGTACAAACCTAGATCGTTCACACTAGTCTGTTTTTTTTGGTTGGTTAGAAGATATTGCTTTATAGCAATAAGCCCGCCAATGTACACACATATTGTACAAAAAAGTTCAAATAAATAAATAAATTTTTCATATATATTTTTTTGACATCTCATCAAAGATGAAGAAGAATCTGGAAGTCTGGGCATTTACGAGGCTTACTAAACATTGACTGCTTTTTAGCTGACGCATTCGCAGACATTATTGTTTTATGTCTTTTCCAGTAATAGCTTACGTAATAAGTAATTATTTTAACTATTTTTTCCGTAGAATTCGTTTTTTTATTGACAAATATACTTTCTTAAATTTCTTGAACATTTATTTTATTAGCTCGCGTTCTCTCCAATGACGTAACACCACTCTGACAACATACTTGTGCGTATAATTAGCGCGGTATTTATGCGTACTGCGATGCTCGCGAGGATAAGTCGTGTAATGTTTTGATAGTATTTTATATACCGCGAATCGATGTAGTGCATTTTTATATTTTTAAATATCTCGTGATAAGCAATGATCTAGATCTTGGGTTCTAGAATACATTCGGAGCAAAACAAAAACCCACGCAAATAACCTACATAACAATATATTTACTTACTTTAAATATATTATTATTTAAAGTAATAACCCGCAAAGCCTCTACGTTTAAAGGTTTGTTTGCAGGTAGGATAGTAAGGACAGGGAAGGTAAATGTAAAAAATACATCACAAACACCCATACCAATTGATAATTTATAGGTGGGAATCGAACCCGCGACGCCAGTTTCGCAGCCGAGCGTCTACCCAACTACGCCACAGTGCCTGTCAAATTCATTCATATCCTTTTCATATGCTAAGTATATGGAGTCCAAAGAGTGCCTCCAGGATCTTCTGTCGGCTGCCAGCTCCCTTGCATCCTCCCAAGTCAGTCCCGCGTTCCGAAGTTCTGATGAGAACTGCCGACAATTCGTCAGCAGTAGACGTCCTTGGCGACAGGAATCTGATACCTTACAAAAGAGGCTATCCTGATTCAAACTCCCGGGAGGTATGCGAAGAAGTATGAGTACACGACCTAGCCAATTAAATCGCCTTTCCGTGACGAGAGTTGTGACCACGGGTTGCTGTCTACTGTATTTCTTCATTCATCATGAAGTCAAACCATCGCACATCTAAAATTCCTCGCAGGCATCTATGGTATTCCCAAAGCTGAGTATGTGGCTGGTCTGGGCACTAAAATAAATGATTAAAATGCCATATGCGCCCTACTTTAAATAAAAGGCAATTATGAATTTTCCGTCGTAATGTCTAATTAAAAATATCAATTAGCGCAAGTAAATAGAGTATATGGTATAAAGACTAAGTTGCGTGAGACATGTTTTCTTAAATACATACTTATGTATTTTTAATAGACTGCCTTCATAGTCATTAGCTATACATAATGTGCGTAAAATCCTAGCAACGGAACGTCAAAACATGGAAACAAAAGATGTATCTACGCGATAATACATCAATCCAATAATTTAGTATCGTCACAGTTACACATTTGGTTTTGACCTTAAGAAGCGTAGGTTATTTCAACTGTCGTCATAGTCGCACGCGTCATAGAACAAATTTGGCCAAAAAAACAAGCAAAAACGCGATAAAGAAAGATGATATTAAACGTAGCAATTTATTGTGCATAGCATAGTGTGATTTCTGTGAATCGTTAACTTTATTCATTCAATATAAAATTTCGGTTAAGCTCAAAGTTAATTGGATACTTTATTTTAACAAGCTATAGTTTTTTAAACCTGTGGGTATGTGAACTGTATTCTTCCTCAGTCTGCAGATTTTGAATGGAGGATAGCGAAACACCCATCCACATAAAAATGGACTTTGTTTTTTTTTTAAAACTTATTAAATAATCCTTTTTTATTGTAAAAGCCCTCTGAGCGCATACCATATATCGCTTACTCCTATCAAGAACGTCATAAATCAAAAATCGTCAATTTTGAGTTGTGCATGTTTTCAGAATGCCCAGAAAATGCACTATATCCCAGCAAAAGCGGCATATTTTTAACTTAATATTTACCCGCTACAGGGCAGAAAGTGTTGTTTTTGCGTTTTGAAGAAAATGTATTGTTTGATTATTTTTTTAAATATACTATTTATTTTTCAAACGGAGAAAAAACCTTCAGGTTTTACCTAAAAAGATATGTTGCACAGTGAAAAGTTCAATAAATGGCTTGATATATATTTTTAATACATTGTATAATATGTTGAAACATTAAAAACGTTCTCCTGAAAAATCAAGTTTTTTTATTTATGTCGTTCTTGAAAGGAGTGAGCGATATGCTAATAATTATATAAATATTTACTGAATTGAAGTGCATTTAAGATCAACGAACCTAGCAAGATAAAGTGCTAAATTAATTTTATCTTTTTTTGTGTAAATAACAAAGAACGCGAAAAATAATATTATTGAAATTTTAGTGCAGTGTCATTAACCGACAAAATAATAAACGTGTAAAAGTTGTTTAAATCGGTATCTGCATTTTTTTGTAAGTAGTATTCTTATTCTAACCCTTTTTCGCAACCAATGGTGCACAAGGCACTGCATCGTATTGACGCAGTGTTATCTTAATCGTTACTTACATGAATGCAAGGTGATTACTCCTGAGCTTCAGAGACCAGTCCAAGGTAATATTAAATAAATATTAGAGTAGAATAAAATAACAACTATGTATCTAGTTTTTCTACATTTATTTTATTTGACTGGTATTATCCAGTCTTATGATGTCGGTTACGACGAAACCCGGTTACTGGTCAAATAAAATTTATGTGATAAAAACTACATAAGTTAGTTGTTATTTTATTCTAAAATATGCAGTTCTACCAAGAAATTACAGTCCAAAACTGAAATCAATTAAATTGTAAAATCACCACTATTCATTTTCACCCTCACTGGGAATCGAACCCGGAATCTCTTGAACAGTAACTAAACACGCTAACGATTACACCACGGAGGCGGATAAATATCATCCTCGGACATACAAGAAGTATTCAGCGAGCCAATATATAAAAAAAGGATTAAGCTTAGTAATATGTATAATATTTTTGAATAAATAACTATGGCTTTGCTTCTATCGGAATCTCAGGAATCTCATTTCATTAATATTTATTTCGTATGTTATAAAAAGTTTTTTTTAAATACATATCGCATTACTGCTTACAAGATGTTTTTTGAATACAACTTGTGAGCGTACTCATATTTATGTAATTATGAATATGAGTAGGTACGCTCATTTATACCTACTTATAAGCGTATACGAATGTAAGTAGGTATGCATTGTGGGAGTTTTGTAACATCACAGTCATGTGGTCTGACGTCACCTTTCCGCGAACTGCCAAACAAAACATAAACCCAAATAACCTTAATTTTCTTAAGATTCTTAGAATTTTTGCCGTTTTAGTAAACCAGTTTCCCAACAATTCGGTATCAATTTTACAATAACAATATATTGCTATCCTTTTTTAATCGTGTTCATATTTTGATTGATTCTAGATTCTAACACGCCCATGCCAAAAGTTGAATTCGTGGGACACTTTATTTTGTAGATTAGTTTGTAGTTTTTTTTCCTGTTACTAAAAAGACCTTGATGAAAATGTATTCAAACTATCCGTACTTATTTGCTGCAAGAAAATAAATGTATTTAGCAAACAAAAACCGAGCCTCTATACTCTGGCAACGTTGCTAATTGATAAGGTTTAAAGGATTCATGAATGGACTAGTAATTTCATGATATCGGTTATTTATTTTGTGTATTTTTTTACGATAGTTGGAAATAGAGAGTGAACGAGAAAAACTTGGCATCATCAAGTTTTTCACATACTTGAGAGTGGTCAGGTTAGGAGTCAAAATAATCGGCAGGTATGTTTGAAAAGATGCAGAAATATGGAAGAGGTGATGATTGTTTGCAAAGACAGTGGTGTGGTGTTCTATTTTCTCTGCCTACCCCTGCTGGAAAGCGGCGTGATGATTAGTAGTTTTTTTTTTAATTAGTCTTATTTTTTGTAAAATATCGTCTTGAGGAGATTGAAATAAAAATTGAAGATTCATTGATACATACATGTATCAATAAGAAAATCAACAAGCTATGATTGTGAAATTCGTGTATTTTATTTTTATACTGCGATCGATAATCTCTTTCAAGTGAACTTTCATTATCTGAAAAAGTACAATGTTTCGCTTAAAATATTTTGATTATATCTAAAGCTATCAATATGGCATTATGCGAAAACAATGCTTGGGCCATTTTCGCATCGTTGCGATTAAAAAAACAAGTACTTAATCCTAGATAAGAAGTCACTTCCTTTTTGCACACCGTACAAGCCGTTGAAAGGTTCTAGAGTCGTTTTGTAAAAGGTGGTACTGATGTCACTTTTGTTTTGCTATTTATAAATTCAAGCCATTCTTCATGTTTGTTCAGTTGTCGCGATAAACACTGGTTCCAGCAGTGGGAAACCAATCACCTCGAATATTTCCGTGAAACTGTCATCAGCCTGTGTTTAAAATATTTCTAAAATGACGTTGTCTTCCTCCGCGATTTTTCTATTTTATTTTTATAATTGAAGACGTCAGCAAGACACATCGTCGCTCTGACTTCATTGAATTTCTGAGCAGTTTTCTAGATTTTCTGTGCTTCGATGTGCTCAGGTCTATATGCATCTTTCAGAACATTAGGTAACATAAACACTTATCTCGCTTTTTGTTAAATCACTGTGAGATTTAAAAAAAAATGCTTTGATCTTTTCAACAATATGTGTATTAAAGTGAAAATGCACTATCTTCAACATCAATTCGTCGATCAGGAATCAAAGTTTTTATTATAAAATTATTTCTCGTCACCCGTCTTATAACTTGATTTTTCTCATTATGTCTTATTCAATAAATCAAGGTAAATCACTTCTTTAATTGGAGAAATATGTAAGGTTTACAACCGTTATAGTGTTCGCTCACAGTTAAGGACAATAACGGAATATAATAATAGTAATAAATTTGAATCATTTATATAGCGCCATTTTCGTAAAATACTACCTCAAGGGCGCTTCACTGTGAATGAATTGGGGAAAAGAAGATAGTGTAATAAGCGGTCAGCCTCGACAACATACAAAAGACTTTTAAGTTACAATTTTCTTGGAAAAAATGCAAATACTGATGGTGAAACCGTTTTTGGCGCATCTAAACAAACAATCAAAGGTATTCCGCACAGGTCTTGCTACCTGGACAAATAAAGACCATATTTTTTCGGTTTATATTTCTTCTTATATAAATCATTGTATGACGGAATTTTAAACGAAGATGTAAGAAAGGAATGTAAGGCTGGACAAGGGATTATTGAAAAGATTGAGAAGAGTTTTTTTAATGGGGAACGGACATGTGGAGCGAATTGATAACGAGAGAATGACTAGTAAAATATATGTGGCAAATGTGACCGGGAGAACAGAACGAGGACGGCCGAAAAAGACTTGACACGATCAGATCAATCGGAACCTAAAATCTGGCGGTGTCAAAAGTCTGCGTGATCGGAGGGCATGTATGACTAGATGTAAGGATGTGAAGGAAGCGAGGAGTGTATGTCAGGGCAGACGAGTATGGCGTTACATCCTCTCTGCTTACTTCTGCGGGGTAACGGCGTAATGTTAGTAATAGTAGTAGCATGTTTCTTCCCAGGTTAATTTTCTGATGCCAAATTGTCAAGTATGCCGTGATTGATAGTAGTAAATGTGATCATCACCGAAAATGTTGGCGGCCACTGAACAGGCTTTGCGGCGGCCGGGGGCCCGCCGCGTTTCTCTCCTCTGATTGGCCGACTTGGCAATGCCGGGCTCTCGTTGGCCGTCCTGCCGTGACGTCACGGCGGTAAAAACTCGTGACTTGCGACCCAGCGGACAAAACAAAAATATCCCAGCATTATTTTGCGTTATTCAAAATATTTGGATCGAATAATTTCCCCGGAAGAATTTGTTTAGCAACGATGATAATATGTACGAATTTATAAGAATACAAACAGACCTTCCGTAATTTATTTTATATATTTTTTTAACGAATTATGTTTTGATAGCGAAACTATAGACTGAATAGCATTTTTGGCCATCTTTCAACTTTTCGCACGTGTTTTATTTTTGGATTCTTAGATACAAAACAAGCCAATATTGTTTATATTCTTCATTTTCCCAAGATACAAATTTTAAAAAATCGCGATGATATCATAAATTAATTTTAAACAATCCTCTTTGCTTACCACGTGATACATATCTCTTGTGTCTACTAATAAACAAATACAAAATATTGACATTTTGATAGCAATAATATTGTCTCATACAATCAGCGCTTTCAAGTACCAAGTTTTATGTCGTCATGGTTCGTGATGTAAGCACGCCTAGAAAACTGTCGATATTGTTTTTGGGAACTTTGTTTTTTCATTTGTTATCTTTATTAATTTGACCTGTTTTTGCACGGCTATAGTGCTAAACCGAAGGCCAGGGATACGTCACTGTTTATGTAAATCGCGCAGAACTTTTCATCACATTTGTTTAATCAACCTACCTATCCGTATTCTAATTTAAATTTCGAGCCACTGAAGTAGTTCCCAGAATTAAAATACGCTTTATCGCCGTCTCTCTCTTACTACTTATTATAGGTATAGGCTGCCTCTTTCGTTTTCTTTAGTTCGCGCTTCGACCGCTAGAGGCGCTCGCGTACTTGAACTGTCAATATAAGCGAGCGGTCTCATCTCCATTCTTTTAGTAACTCGCGATTTTTCAGTTGGTGTTTAAACGATATTCCTTGACGAATTCGTGATAATAGGCATTTATTTTCGATAATAATATAAGAATTTAGAAGCGTTAAGACAAAACTGTGATTTATTCTGTGATATATTGTGTTTTTTATTCATGAAAATGGGTAGATTTATATGGTACGTACACTTTCCCTTAGTACAATAGTGGTTTCATATGGTGCCTTTCTTACCGCAGTATTCACTTTTACTAATGAAATTTACTGGTTGCAAGTGTTGAAATATAATTCTGAATTTGAAAACCTAACCATAGCGCAAAACAAAAGACATTTACTGTCACTCCAGTGAATTTTATTTTTTTACCAGGTGTGTTTTAGGAATAAATTTTACTGATTTTTCAATTCTGAGAAATTTTAATGGCATTTTACTCACACCCATGGATTTGTTATATAAAAGACATCTTGCAGCTCAAAAGGTGGTTTTGTATCATTCGATAATTTATTTCAATTGATTATTTAATTCCTCACATACAAAAGCCCACCAAATGTCTCTATTGGGCATTTCAACATAGTATATTCATACATTTTTCTCAATACTTGATTACTCTTATGTAATTAAATTTCACCAACATACTACTTTTGAAAAAGCTATTATTTTTCTTCAATGTTTTTGATATTCAATGTATGTTGTATTTTTTGTAATCACATTTTATCTTGATTTAAATTTACTATGTTATGCCCGTATTATATTTTTGTGTGTTTTGCTCACAAAGAGGATATTTTTCTGCCGATCATCGGTGAGTTGCATACGTTATATGTTGCCGTTTTCTTCATACTTCTAGATGCCCATTTTATTACATTTAGTTCACAAATTCATCAACTTCGCTTCTTCTATCTATCAGTATTCTCATCCATTCTCATCATTGTAAAATACTGGTTCCCTAACTTTTTTAGTCTGGCGCCCCCCTATCAAAATTTCTTGTCAAAAGGGGAAATTAAAATTGCCGGAATGTTCCATCATAGAAAGATGGAAGGATTGAAAATATATCTTACTTCTTAGCACTTCTGTCTCTTTTGGCTTCTTATGCCCTGCCCTGTAAAAGTCGTCTAGAACACCCACAAGGGGGCGTTATCGCCCACTTTGAGAAATACTGTTTTGATGAATTAATATAACGAAAAATATTCAACCAAGTTCTCATTCAACAAATCCAATATCTTCTTACCCTTATTTGCACCCAATGGTGCATAGGGCACTGCATCATATTGATGCAGTGTTTCTTGATTGTTATATGAAAACAAGGTGGTGATAACTCCTGCGCTTCAGGGACCAGATCAGGATAATATAAAATAAATATTAGAGTGTAAAATCACTGATATTTATTTTCACCCACCCCTGGAAATCGAACCCGGGACCTCTAGCATGGTAGCTAACCATTACAACATAGAGACGGACAAAATTCCAATATCAACAGAATCAAATTTTTAATCAATGTACTAAAAAAATAAAATTTTTCATTTGCTAACTAAATAACTAATCATCACACCTCTTCACCGCATGAATAGGCAGAGAGAATATAATGCCAGACCACTCTGTCATTGCAAACATTCTGCACCTCTTCCACATTCATGCATCTCGTCATACATACCCGCCAATTATTCCAACTTCTCACCTGACCGCCTTCAAGTGTCTGACCTACTTGATCTGATCATCAAGTTTTCCTCGGTCTTCCTCTGCTCCTATTTCCGATTACATTCGCATCACTCGTTCCACATATCCAAACCGTCTCAACACATCTTTCTTAATTTTATTGATTCATTTGCTTTAATTGAATAATAAATGTGTAGTTCATTTCAGTTGGATATAACTTTGGTTCTTGCCCTTCTTTTGTTAATTCAAGTGACCTATTATGTTAATTTCACTTACAAAATATTTTCATAAATAATTTTATACAGTGCAACGTATCAATAAAATGAATGCATTAAATAAACAGGATCAATTTGCCTTTGTCCAGTAATTCACCATTAACTTTTGCTTTTTCAATAAAAAATATTTTCCTCAACGTAATCTCGAATAATTTAAAATAATTTAAAATAGTGAATATTTTAAATTATTATTAAATATATTTTGTCGACTTTCTTCTAACGTATTTCATGTATTTCACTTATAACTACTGATAACAAATAAATCAAACAATATTCTTGCATTTTTTAAATTTTAATTTGACTGAAACACCACTATTTCTTTAAATCTATTGTGACACATCGCTCACTCCTTTCAAGAACGTCATAAATCAAAATTGTCAATTTTCAGTTGTGCATGTTTTCAGAATGCACAGAAAATGTACTATATCCCAGCTAAAGCGGCATATTTTTAACTTAATATTTACCCGCTACAGGGCAGAAAATGTTGTTTTTGCATTTTGAAGAAAATGTATTGTTTAGTAATTTTTTTATATGTATTAAATATTTTTCGAATGGAGAAAAAACCTTCAAGTTTTACCTAAAAAGATCTGTTGCACAGTAAAATGTTCAATAAGTGGCTTGATATTTATTTTTAATACTATGTATTATATTTTGAAACTTTAAAAACGATATCCTGAAAAATCAAGTTTTTTGATAGTTTAAATTGTTTGGAGCAATTTACATTATTATCAAATATCGGATAATGTTGCTGGATGCATCGAAATACGAGTCACAGTGGATTTTAAAGAATAGTGTTAACAAGAACAATTTTAATTAAACATGGATAGATATTTCCACACAGTAACTGCTAATGCTTCTCTGTCCGGACGCTTCTTACCAAAATGAAGTAAAAAAAAATACAATAATTTATTAAAGTAGTGTATAGAAATAAAAAAAGGTCTCATCTTATTATTGGTAATTAAAAAAAAAGTGTTGCTATTTATTCTTTTAAATTACATTTGTTTGTTGCCTGAAAATGATAAACTTAGATTCGATGTCTATATATGATGTTAGAAGTAAAAATAGCGTGTGAATCATTTTTTGGTATCGCAATATCTTCATATATCAAATTAAGAAAATTTTATTAATGTACAGGTTTAAAAGATTTAAAATATATGACAAGATGTAAGATAATATAACGAATGAGAGAAAGTAATGGAGGGTATATTAGAAATGTTAAAATAAAAATTGCATTCTTATTATAAACACAAATTTATCCATTTCATATATTTTTTTGGTCTAACCAATTATTGAAAATATGAACCGAATTGTACTGGAGTGGGTTAGCTAGAAACTTAACACTAAACACAGAACCTTAATCCGAATATTTATTAACACATTGTTTGTGGGAAACACTTGAAAGCGTTTTTTACATTCTGTTGATAGAGTGAGAGACGCTTATAAGCGCTGTTTGCTTACTTTTGGTACAGTGCGATATGCCAAAAACATTGTAAAGGTCGGATTTGGGTTTGCAGCTACTTGTGACTAGGTAACTTATGATTAGTATACTAATTAAGGTCGGAGTTCCAAGGAACCATAATACAAATACTAACTAAAACATTGTTTGTGGGAATCGCTTTAAAGCGTCTTTAACATACTGTTAAGAGAGAGCATAAGACGCTTATAAGAGTTGTTTGCTTATTTTTACTACAGCGCGAGACGCCAATAAATATTGTACAGATCGGATTTGAGTTTGCCGTTACTTGTGATTAGTGTATGACCCTTATTAGTGCACTCATTAAGGTTGGGGTTTGATGAAAAAACATCCGCCAACAATGCGCTAATAATCATTATTTTATAAAAAAATCTGAAGGAAAATGAATGGATGCCGATATAAGTTTGTACCTTTCTCATTACTATAATTGTTTCTCTTTTCCGCAGTGATTTCGAGTCCCAGTTTGCGTCCCCCCCGGCTCATGACGACTCGTTCTTCCTGATCCGCTACCCGGGAGCGGGCGCCCTCCTGAGCGGGGGCAGCAAGGCCAGCACCGTCAGCCCCCAGGTGGTCCAGGCGCCCCCCGCACAGGGCCCCGCCGGCGCCAAGGACTGGTCCAGACACACCCAGCCCTGCCAGCAGTTCATCGGCGGAGTACCTTTTGGCACCCTCAGCAAATGTAACTTTTTTGATTTGTTAATTATTAAAATCATTTTTCTTGTTGTTGGAAATATTATTGATGGAGGCAAGGCATATTCAGTCTTATGCTTTAGGCGTCAATTCATGGCAACATGTCACTGTGTTAGAATACTTGAGACATCTATGCCAGCCAGATTTTTTTAATTACTTTGATACAATCACCTATACTTATAGTTAATTATAAACACCTAAAGCAGTGTTTTCATTTCTTCAGACAATCAGAGCCAATATAGATAAATGAATCTTATGTTTGTAATTTGAATCACAGTTCTTGATTTTACTTCAGTACATCATTCTCCATATGTGGGTGTAAGTAATTTTTTTAGTGTAAAGATTGAACATAGACAGGCGCCGTGGCGTAGTTTGGTAGACGCCCGATTGCGAAACTGGTGTCGCGGGTTCGATTCCAGCCAATTGCAAAATAAATTCAAGATAGATTTATTTTCAATTGGTCTGGGTGTTTGCGATGTATTTTTGACATTTACCTTCCCTTTCCTTATTATCCTACCTGCAGACAAGCCTCTACTAATAGAGGCTTTGCGATTATTCCTAAAGAAAAAAAATGACATACTGAATAAGAAATCTTAAAACGTTTTCCAGATGTAATGTTGAATCTTCAATAGTCTATTAAGAGATTTATTATGATAATGCGAAGTCAATTGTCATACTATAGCCTTTTTTAAAAACTTTCTAGGCCCACCGACAATCAAACCGAAACCTGCCGGAACTGATGACGGTTTCAAAGGCGAGGGTGCTGCCTGCGGCTCTTCCATAGTCAAGGTCGCCCACAAGATTATCTCCAGCCGCTCCGGCAACCAGTCCAGAGGAATGTCTGTGGAGCCGATCCACGAGGAAGGAGTCTATCAGATGACCAAAGGGCACGACGAGTCCACCGCCAATGGCAAGGACCAGCTGGCCCCTAGCTCCGCGTACTTGAACATGAGGAGAGGAAGCAAAAGTTTGCCCGCAACACCGCTCAGCTCCCCCCCTGGCAGTCCCGGATCTAAGAGGAAGAATAACGGTGTAGTCAACAGGTGAATAGCTATTGCAATATTTACTAATGTTAAAAATTTGGAAGGGTCAAAATGGTAAAAATTGACACAAAAATATAAAACACTCTTTATCATTTTATCATTCACTTTGTGTAATACCACAAAAAACACAACTTCGTAATTTAAAAAAATTGTGTTACACAAAGTGAACGATGAATGATAAGGAGAGTGTTATATTACCATACCACAAAGTTAACAATTCTTTTTATATACTAAAATATGTATTGCGCCCAGTTTAAGGTGTATGATTTTTTTGCCATATCGTGCGTATATTTATTACAATGAGATTTAGGAAAAAATGAACTATTTTCACTAATAAAAATTTGCCAGAAAGAGGCCGATATTTTACAACGCAAGCATTGTGTCTGATTAAACACGAGATTTGATATGAATGTTTAATTTGTGGTAAAAAAGACATAATTTCTCAGCCAATTTGTCATCACATACTTAATATAGAGTACACTAGAGAACATAAAAATGTCATCATTTTCTGTCAATGAGAAATTGCAAATTATAATCACCTCATTTCCTTTTTTGACAAAGAATTTGTCACATCGACAAGCAAAATCACGGGAACACCATCTCATCTTTAGTTATGTGCGCACTGTGTGACTAAGATTGATCTTAACGATTTTGTTTAATTCTGGAATAACAGTAAAAATAGACCAGCATCCTAATCTGCCTGTACTCATATTTTGCAGAATTTATTGACTTACTATATTCAACAATACAATTTGAATAAACGGCCTGTATTTTTTCCATCTTGTTTTAAAGCTAGGATATTTAATTAATTATGTTTGGTATTATTTCTAGATTCTTCACCGGTCCTTTTGAGTTGCCTCCAGACATATCTGGTAGCCGCTCTTGGATCCTGGCTGGACTTCTCGGTCAGCAGAGAGAAGCCTACTCTACCTCCACCACAGGGCTTGAAGAGGATCCGCAAAGTAAGTTTCCAATATTATTGTCTTTTGTCACTGCGATATTGGCAATTATCCTCCACTGTTAGCTGGGCCAAATTATTTGTCGATGACGAACGATTTGGACTTCAAACACCATAAAAATTAAGTCATTTTGCCAACAAATTTTCAAATTCTGAACTGACTCCCAAAATTCATTCTGCACACTGAGTATTTTTTGTTGCGTAATTTTTTTTTTGCCTCGGACATTTGGTACCGCTCCATTTATTTGATTTATTCACTTTTTGTGTCATGTAATTTATACGAGGAGCACCTGAATGTCGATATTCCAATATTAATAAAGGTAATCTCCAAATTATCTTATCAGAGTTATGTAATATGTAATACATACTAAATGTATGTATTACATATTACATAATTATTTAAATTTAAATTTATTATTTTCCGATTTGCAAGTAATGTGAATCTATGTTGCAATGATTTTCTCTAAAAATTTGTTGCTGTTTTTTTTATTATTATATGTCACATAAATGATGAATTTGATTGTTCCAGATTCATTAGCAGCGTCAGTAGAAAACCTGGGACCCTCACCCAATGCGGATGCTTCGAAACTATCCCAACAGTTCTCCAACAACCAAGATTCCTCGGCACCGAAATCCCAAGTCTACCGACCCAAACCGTCAGAGCTCCGGGAAATGAACTTCTGGTCACCTACATCCATGTAGAAGGCGCCTTCTTTATTTAGATTGAAATTTCAGTATTGAGTAATTTGTAAATATTTTTTTATGCCGATAGCAACAACTATCTGGACATTAAATTAAAAGTAAATTGTTTAAAAAAATTGTTTTATGTACCGCCGAACATTTTGGTTTAACGATATAAATTAATTACTTTAAGTAGAGCGGTAGTATATTTTCCATGATTCAATGGTGTTCGGCAGATCTTTGGTTAAGAATTTTTCATCAATCGATTGTTTGGAGTCAAATGTAAACCAGGATGCGTATATTTTTGTATGCTGTTTTTCTTGGATCAATCGTAATATATATTTTTTAAGACTTAATTTGATTTGACCCAGCTGTAGCCTTATCTCGATATTTTCTATTCTCGTTTGCAGAATGTGTGAGAACATTAATGAGCACTTTAGAAGCGGAGTCACAAGATTTTTAAACTAGCGTAGCTTAATTATTAAAATTGGCCGGACCAAAGTAATTTATTGCACAAATTTGCAGGAGATATTACACATTAGAGTGAAATTATTTATTAGTTTTTCATAATCCGAACCGGGCTGTTTGAAATTATAAAAAGAAAACTTTGAATGCTAGTTCACCGTGAGCAACAAATTACTTTGAAAGAGCTGTAACAGTTAAATGTACGAAAGTAAGTAACTTTAGCATGCTATTTTAGATCTGAAAGCGTTTGGCTGTAACGTAAGTTTTATTGTATCCATTTCATTAAATAATTTGACTTGTATATTTCGGAAATTCATCAACATAAATAATTTTAGTTAAGGGTTTATATTAAGAGTTTTATTTATTTCGTATAAGTAGTACAATTATTTATTTACACTTGGAGTTTTTTATTACCAAAACCGAAGCTTGACTATGAATTTACGACTCGCCCAATATTTAGTAACTATTTGGAATACATTATTTCGCAAGTCACGCAGTTATAAGGGACTGAACTGATCACCAAGTTGAGTAAATGATAGTACAAGACATTATTGGATAAGATTTTAGGTAAATAATTAGTTTCTAGCGATATCTTGAAGAATGTTGTGATTCACTGCTATGCTCATTATTGTTTGTGGATGTCATCAATTTATATGTAACAAAATTATTAATCGGTGTCAGATATAAATGTCAAAATATGTAATATTATATTTTTATGACCAGCGTAATATTAATATTGATTTTTTTCTTCATAAATTTGATGAATAATGTGATGAAATATACAAAAGTTTAACATTCAATTTTGTTTTATTTTTTAGATCCTTTTGGCACTTGTGTTGGGTTATTTTAATAATTCCATAAAAACAACTCGTAATATTTAATTTTGAAACATCAGTAATAGCTATCTTATACACATGTGCTTAACAGCATTCATAATTAATGCTCTTCGTATTTACAACGGAACAAAGAGTGTACGAACTTCATTTAGACTAGTTGACTTTGACAACAGACTGGTTGACTTTAACGTCACATGTTTGCAGAGTTAGGGATTCAGCAGTTTCAATACAAACATTATAATTCTGAACTCAAAGTCTCATTCCATACTTTTTTTGGTTATTTTTGAAACCCTTATACGCACCAAATGGTGCATAGGGCACTGATTCATATAAACGCAGTGTTATCTTGATCGTTTACACACGAAGGAAAGGTGATCAGCCCTCCGCTTTAGGTACCAGTCCAGGGTGATATTAAATTAATATTACAGTGAAAAAATCACTTATATTTATTTTACCCCCCCTGGGAATCGAACCCAGGACCTCCAGAACGGTAGGCGAGCGTGCTGACCATTACCTTACGGAGGCGGACATTCCATACTGCTTGACTGTAATCCAACTGCAGCTATTCATTATCTGCTTAAAATGCTTGAATGATTTATTCAAATGAATAAGCTTTAATTTAATAATAATGTATGTATTATTTAATGTCCAACTTCCTTGGTGAATCGCTGAACCGTGCTATTAAAACAGCGTTATAGCAAAACAGCGTAAATAGGGGTGGGGTAATTGGGGTATTACTAATGTCACCATTTATTTTTGTCTTCAAAACGGGACATCTACCAATTTTTACGTAATAGTATGTACATTCAAGAAAATACATATTTTTCACAGTTTTTATGTATCAATAAAGGAAAAAGAATGTCGATAAAAAAAATAAGAGGCATAAATAACATAAATACGATCTAAAAACGGGACAGTCCCGTTCAAAACGGGATGTATGGTCACTTTAGGTATTACATACTTTACTTTTCTCAATAAAAAAAAAAAACATAATTTTCAGAATAATATTTAATTCCAATAATAAAAATAGTAAAATTTAATATGTTTAAAATAAGTATATTTTTATTTATTTGTTTAGAAACTAAACATTTGTATAATACTATACACCATACATAATACTTAATGAGTTTTTTTTTATTACACATAACTAGTTTTGAAAACTAACAAGTGTTTTCATCTACAGGTGAAAAAAATTGAAAATATAATGAAAACGTCTGTTTGTTTTCGAAACTAGTCGTGTGTAATTAAATAAAATTCATTAAGTGGTATTATACAAGTGTTTAATTTAAAAAAAATATCAACATGTCATTCCACAAAGTTAATGCCGAATCAATAAATAATATATTTTCATTATATCTCTATATTTGACAAATTCACTAGGAAAATCGTTACAGAAATCATTCTTATTTAAATATGATTCATTAAAAAAAATATGCTTAGTCATGTTTATTTATTAAAAAATTTTAAATTATTTATTTAACAAATTGAATCCAGTGCTACTGACATCTAGCGGCATTATTATTTGCTCGATTATTTTGTTGAAGAAATATCGTGCTCGATTCACAGATGTCACTTTTCTTAAAATGATGTGTTTTCTTGGCGGCTTCATTTAAATTTATAAAATTTACGAAAAAACGACGAAAGCTTACCCTTCTGATGACCAAAGAAAACGGAAAAATCGGAAAAATCCCTTCCTAGTAATTTTGAAGGGGTCTCTAGAGTTTAATAGAGGTACCAGAGATTAGAAGAGGGGAATGTAGAAGAAATTGATAACTACATATCGACGTGCCTTACGTAAAGTGCTCTAACTACATTTTTGACAATTTTAAGATATTTGGTGTATGTTATCATCTGATCGTTATCTACAAATATAAACAAACAAAAAAATTATATAATTAATTACGCCTAGTTTTCATGCGTATAAAACGCTATCTACATCGAATTTTCGAAATGAAAAAAACTCCTAAAACGCTAACTACTTAATTTTGACAAGGCGTAAAGTTTTAAAACAATTTAGTACATTATTTTACTTGTTTTTGAACGTACAATACTAGTTTAGAATTTCGAATAAAACCGTAAATTAAAAAAAAATACGTTGAAAAAATCTTCTAAGCTCTCCCCTGTAAAGTAACAGATTTGCAGATAGAGTACTTTACGTAGGGGCCGTCGATATGATTTCAAAGGTAAATCACCATTTTAGAAGAGGAGTAAAATAATATAACTAATTAAATGTCTGAAGAGCGCTTACCTTGCATCGAGTGATTTGAAAAATAACGTATTGCTTGAAAATTGAATATTTATTTGAATAGTCATTATTCGATCATTGATATATGCATTGCAATGTTAAGGGCACTTAATAGATACATACAAAACATGTATCAAATTAATACAATTTAAGTACTATTTGGATAATGAATATCTTGGTAAAGGAAAGAGATAGAGCAAAATCTGTGATTGTATATGATAGAGGCCAGTTATAAGAATGCTTTAAGCCGTGTTAAGCTAAACAGCCGCAACTTGAGTTACGGCTAGTTGCCTTTACACATTAGAGTAGTGGACGTGCCAATATTTTAACAAGGGTCTCTTTAGTAGTCGTATTGTTTCTTGTAAATCCCTTTAGGTTTATCTCTATAGGCTCCAAAAAAATCATCTTTCCTTCTTTCAAGTCAAGTCTTTCTTTCGCAATTTATCGATTGTTTATAATAGATACAGGGCGATAAAATGCGATAAAACTAACGATAAAATGTCGACAAGTCTCTTGGTTCTGCGTAAACTCTGGACTAAAGATCAAACACGGTGAGGCCCCACCCACAAAAATTAAAAACAATTATAGATAATTAGTGAAATTACAAGCCGGCAGAGTAATTGCTCCCGATTTCAATAAAAGGTTGGAGGGTCAATCCGTGGGCCAATCTAGATCTACATTCAAGAATTAAAGTGTTTCATTGATAATAACAGCTTACAGGTAGACCTTCGTACCTATGTATGGTTTATTACTATCAGTTTTGAGCAATCAAAATATGATTCAATATTCTTGTATCGTTTATTAAAAAATAAAACTATTAAAATAAGAAAAAAATGTTTAAAGCATACAAAGAAGTAGACTATGTGAGTGAGTATAATGCGTATAATATGTAGGTTGCCATGTATAGGGCTATGTACTCGTACCTACTGCACAATTTTTTGCAGGACTTACAAACTTTTTAACATCCTTACAATTACACAGGTGACACATCGCTCACTCCTTTCAAGAACGTCATAAATCAAAAAACGTCAATTTTCAGTTGTGCATATTTTCGGAATGGCCAAAAAATGTACTATATCCCAGAAAAAGAGGCATATTTTTAACTTAATATTTACTCGTTACAGGGCAGAAAGTGTTGTTTTTGCATTTTGAAGAAAAGATATTGTTTAATTATTTTTTAAAATAAACTAAATATTTTTCAAATGGAGAAAAAAGCTTCAGGTTTTACCTAAAAAGATATGTTGCACAGTAAAAATTTCAGTAAGTGGCTTGATATTTATTTTTAATACATTGTATGATATTTTCAAACTTTAAAAACGTTCTCCTGAAAAATCAAGTATTTTGATTTATGACGTTCTTGAAAGGAGTGAACGACATAAGAAAGCTTGATTTTAAAATGAATGAAAAACATATTTTCCAAATTTATCATCACCTTATTAAGTACATAGGAAAACATATATTTTTTAACATACACACCCACACACGCATTGAAAATTCCGTTTGAAAGATGGAACCTATTTGAGACCAAGATTGTTCTTTCACGTTAGATTTCAGCTTCTCCATCTCGTATCCGCTATTAAGGACCTTAATTGTATTGTTGGGTAATATATCCAAAATAAAACACAGTTTTTTGGATTGAATTCTACATTTATTCATGTATATGTTTATACGTGACGCGTTTCGTCTTCTTAGGATATTATCAAACACTGAATAAAAATATTTACAAAATGTCCTTGTGTAGGTACTAGCAATAATTGCTATTATTAGATCTCAATTATTGTTAGTAAATAAGGACATTTTGTAAATACTTTCGGTCATATATAAATAAATAAATATAAACATAAATAAATATAGAATTAAATAAAAAAAAACGTATTTTATTTTGGATACATTACCCAACAATTCAATATGGAATTCTACCAACTGTAGTCTGCAAGTCTGCAATTACAATAAATATCTTAATTGTGCTAGAAGTTTCTGCTCTACCCTTTAAATAATCTGAATAAAAATCATTGATGAATTGGTAAATTATTGAATGATATTGCTTTACAATAATGACGTCGATGAACTTAATTATACCAACTATTATTATAAAAGAAGCTATATAATTTAATTATAAAAAAATGAGTAAACCTGACTTCCATAGTACTCGAGTTAAAATGAATTATTTAGGTGCAAGTTTAAAATTACTTAAAAATGATTTTACTTATTTCTTCGTTCATTTTTAACTAATCCGTTATTATGTACGTACGAGTATGTCCCACCCGGTAAATATTAAGTTTTACCTACCAGCCTAGCGTACCCCGCGCCTACGTAATATATTCTAGTACCCGATGTTACGCCCAAGGGCCGAATCGATTGCCGTATTATGTATACCCTACACAGTTAGTCGTATTTTGAGCAATATAGTAAATAAATATCACATTAATCACGACGATTGTTACGCAAACTCTACAAACTAAGTTACATGTGAATATCGATGTATGTAACCAGCAGTGATGTAAGGGATCTGTATCTAAGGCTATGTAAATGCCGAAAAACAAAATACCGATATCGAAATGTGTGTGCGTTTTTTTGTTGTTGTTTTTTTTTATATTTAAAATTGGTTAATATATGACACGTATATCTGAGGATAGATGGAGGAAAAAGGTGCTTGACTGAAAGCCTAGAATAGGACGCATAAGCGTGGGTAGGCCCCAGCCAAGATCGACGTGCCCTACGTAAAGTGCTCTCACTACATTTTTGTCAATTTTGAGATATTTGGTGTATGTTATCAACTGACCGTCATCTACAAATATAAACAAACAAAAAAATATAAAAGAAATTACGCCTAGTTTTCAGGCGTATAAGACGCTATGTACATCGAATTTTCGACATGAACTGGACTCCTAAAACACTAACTACTTAATTTTGACAAATAATAAAGTTTTAAAACGATTTCATATATCATATATTTTTTAAATTATTTATTATTTAAAAACATTATAAAAAAAATACGTTGAAAAAATCTTCTATGCTCTCTCCTGTAATGTAACAGATTTGCAGATAGAGTACTTTACGTAGGGGCCGTTGAGATGGTTGATGATATTTAAAAAATGGAGGGTCTGTAGGAACTTTTAAAGTTTCAAAGTATAATACAATGTATTAAAAATAAATATCAAGCCACTTATTGAACTTTTTACTATGCAACAGATCTTTTTAGGTAAAACCTGAAGGTTTTTCCTCCATTTGAAAAATATTTAGTAAATTTAAAAAAAAAACAACACCTTTTCTTCAAAATGCAAATACAACACTTTCTGCTCTATAGAGCGGGTAAATATTAAGTTAAAAATATGCCTCTTTTGCTGGGATATAGTAATTTTTCTGGATATTCCGAAAACATGAACAACTGAAAAATTAACGATTTTTGATTTATGAACTTCTTGAAAGGAGTGAGCGATTCGACCATTTGACATCAAAAACTTAAGCTGAAAGGAAATATACACAGAGAAAATTAACGAATACCATCTCTTTCGGATAACTGAAAAAGTAATAGTTATCCATCAGTCACACTTTAAAGCAAGGCACTGTATCTTATTCTTCTTCTTCAGCCTTCTGTCTTCCACTACAGGATATGGGCCTCTCCGTACCCTTCCATTTTTTCGGTCTATTGCTGCTTGCAGCCAGTTTCTACCCCCTGCTGCGGCTATGTCGTCGAACCATCTTTTTTGAGGTCTTCCGACGTCTCTTTTATACTTCCAAGGTCTCGAGTAGTGTGGTTGTCAATCATAGGTTGAATGGTGAATGCTGCACGTGTGTAAAAATGATCACTTAACCAGCTTATGACATGTCATAAGCCCTGTATATACCCAGACTTCTATATTCTTATTCATCTATGTATGTTGAGATGTCAAAAATGTAAAAATAACTTCACCTCAGATTTGTTAATAACTATTTGGATACACACGAAATGTTGTTATTTTTTTTCTAGCGTCCAGTAATACCTGCATATTATTCAGTTACATAGACTCCTGTAATAAAACATTTAAAAAAAAAAGCATCCTGTGTATTGTAAAAAAATAGGTCATCTCGATAATACCTAGTTTTAGTTAATGTATCGTTGCTAATACGAGTATCTATAATACCTTTTAACATAGGGTTGCCATTCGTCTCGATACATAGAGACATGTCGACGTTATTGACAGTGGTGTAACGACGTCTTGATGACTTCGAGAAATCCCAATATCATGTCGGAAAACGGTAATTGAAACACACACATGATTTCTTAACAATTATGTAAAAGAGCAACCGTTTATTTGATGAGATTCTGAATGTTTCTGAATTATCTAAAAAACAAAGGAACGTGAATTCTTCTTCCTCGTAGACAAGAATTTAAAAGTCCTAAAATTTCTTATCCGATGGCTCTACACTCTACAATCAGCCATATTTCCAAACGTATTGGAAATTGTACCTATATGTCTAAGATTTGAGACCATTGCATATATATACAGGTTTCAAGAATTATGGCAGAATGGTAAACGTTACACAAGTGTATAAAGTGATCGATTGAGCCAAATGCCAGTACGTAAGCCCTTGGGATGCTCAGACTTCCATCTTATTTCATATAAAGAGGAACGATAAATGTTTCATTTCAATTTAAGATACATATAATGAATCCTGAAAGTCCTAAAAATAAATACGAGCAGTCTAAAAATCTTTCTTTTTTGGGTTCAAAGTGTCCTGAAAAATACTTAAAATAATGTGGCGGAATCATGGAAAAATATGATAACCTTATATTGAGTGCAAACTGCACATTATGTATGTATGAATATATTTAAACAAATCTATAGTCAGATGAGGTGACTTCGTAATCGTTATAGGTACTGAACTTTGTAACATAATAGTTAAGGCTAGCAAAAAGGCAAGGTCTTTGAACGAAACAGACTGAAGCAAATAGTTCATTATTATGTTGTCAATCACATTAATAAGGCGTAAAGCAATTTTACAAAATGCGATTGTTGAATATGCATACTACTCCATTTACATAAGGGGGTCCAATTGTTTTACGTGACTTGAAATGCTTTTAAATGGTCACTCGTGTACACTAAATTCATTGACTGTTTAAGTAAATTAACCAACGTTTTACAGACACGGTCGTTTTTCTTAAATCACAAATATATACTCGTATTTCTTGCATTTTTACGTTTAAAAAAATACGAGTTTAGGTACTTTTTCGAAGGATTTTCATATTATCATTTCATCGGATTTCATATTTTAGAGTATCTATTTCGAAAATAATGAAAATCAATGTTTAATAATTACATACCCAATCCATGAATATATAATGTTCAATTGCTTTACTTAAATACTAACGATGTGTCTTATTTTATATACTAAGAATCTTAAAAAAACAAATTAAGATAACTTTGGGTTCTTTATACTATACTATATTGTAAATATTTTATCATATATGTCTGTATTTTTTTTCATCATTTGTATTGGATTGAACGAGTTTTGAGTTTAACAGAAAATGTAATTTTCTCATTTAGGTTACAGAAAAATATTTACCAAATATAGTACGTAAAGAACTGTAATTTGTCGTTTTTAGCTCGATATACGTATAGAATACATAAGATCGTCGATAATTTTCTTGCTACCTAAGAATTTGATATACATTGTTACAAATAGTGTCGTTTTGTTTTGTTCAAAAGATACTTATTTCGTTGCAATAAGTAAATTTTGTTTTCGAGGGAAAATGGTAAGTATTTGTATACATATTAAGGAGTACAATGAAAAACCGTGTTAAATAATTGAACGTTATTTATTTGATTTACAAAATGTAGTTAACAAAAATAGCCCTCAAGGGTACTTTAACATGTACGACTTTGGATTTGTCTCTTCTTCTTTGAATTATCGGGTTGAAATCGGAGATGGTGTTTGGTAAATTACCATCCATAGTTGACTCCGAGTCCTGAAGAGTAGGAAGCGTGGGAGACAACTGAGGCGGGAGAGTAGGCCACGGCGGACTTCAGCACTGGGGCGGCATGGGCGTACGAGGCGTAGGCGGGAGCGGCATGGGCGTACGAAGCGTAGGCGGGAGCGGCATGAGCGTACGAGGCGTAAGCGGGAGCGGCATGAGCGTACGATGCGTAAGAGGGCGCGGCGTAGGACAGAGCGGGAGCGTAGCTCTTAGCGACTACGGGAGCGGCGTAAGAGATAGCGGGCGCGGCATGAGCGTAAGAAGAGTAAGCGGGGGCGGCATAGGACACGGCGGGAGCGTAGCTCTTGGCGACGACGGGAGCGGCGTACGCGGCGTGGGCGTAAGCGGGAGCGGCGTAGGACACCGGAGCGGCCACCGAGGAGTAAGAGTAAGAAGGAGCGGCGTACGCGGCCTTAGCCACGACCGGGGCGGCGTAGGACAGAGCCGGGGCGGCGTAGGAGGCCACGGGGGCGGCGTAGCTCAGGGGGGCGGCGTACTTGGCGACCACGGGGGCGGCCACGGAGGAGTACACCGAGGATACTGCGGGGGCAGAGGAGTAGTGCGCCACTGCGGGGGCGGCGTAGTGAGCCAGGGTGGGGGCGGCGTACGAGGAGTACGCGGGGGCGGCCAGGAGACCAGCGTTAGCTGTGGCCAGAGCGGCGAAGAGGACGATCAGCTGAAATAAAATGAATTTTTGCATTGATAATCAAGGAAGTATAAAGAAAAGCATATACATTTCCAATTATTGTAATTCATCGATACTGTTGCTTTTTTATTCTAGAGTTAAGGATCGCCGATCGATTTATATAATAGCATATTTATGTGTATTTATATATTTTTTTAATAATGAATTTTTCACGTGAATGTTATTTCAACACCCTCGTGTTAAAATGTATATTTTAAAAGACTTAATAAGTACTTTATATTTATAGTAAAAAAATATGTTTTTTTTTAAATATGTTTTTCTTGTGTTATTTAAAAAAATATTACAATAAAAAAAATGTTGGTTTTAGAGTCACTGTTTTTTTTATCACACGAGTATAAGATTTAGAAAAAACTTCACAAATTAAATTTAGAGCAGGAGACACAGCTTTCATAGTAAGAAAGTATTGTTGGTTATTCTGTACCTTGAATGCCATTTTTATTTAGTACTGGTAGTCACTGTACAATGATACTTGGAATAAAGTGTCTGGTGCTTTTATAGTACGAATCAGGGCGGCATACGTTTAGAGGACAGGTTTTTACCCTCTCTTAGAGCTATCTTCGCACTAGAGTTTCCACGGGGGAGGGGAAACTGAGCCTTGCGTTTTGTTTTGGAAGTGGAAAAATGTGTATAACTGGTATAAAGAGCGTTCTGGTCAGTGTTCGCTCTTGTTCAACGCGTTCAATGTCCACATTTCCTTAGTTGAATGCTTGATGTTTTATTTTTGTACACTTTGAGTTAAGTCTTTTTTTATCATAAAAAAATATTTATCAGAGACTGGATTTTTTACATTACGGACGATTTACCAACACACAAACACATATACATTGAAAGTGTCATAAAATTCCACAACTATCAAAAATTCAACTAGCATACCAAAGGAATCCTGCAATAATAATACCCTACTTTGAAAAATTTCATTAATTCATCTCATAATTATCACTTCTGACCTTTAAAGTTAAAAATTTAAACATGTATACCACATCTATTTGCAATAAGTAGTTTTTTTTTTTTTTTGTAAATTTCGTACGCAAAGACTATAAGAATGAAATGAAATTATGAAATATAACCGATGTAATACTAATTTTGTTTCTTACATAAAAAATCTAAGCTATTATATATATGCAACAAACTTCTTTTGTATGGATGTTAACTAGTACAAAAATATATTAACAGTACATTTTAATACCCTTATAGCTCTGATTCAGTTACATATTTCACGAATTTTTAAAATTCATCGACTGTAAAGAAGAATAAAAAAAATATTGCGTATTCTGGGTTACCATGTCATTTATCGTTCAGCACTTATTTAAACGTCATTAATTGGTAATTCGAACCAGAAAATTCACGCATAGTATCCAGAAAACGTCGTGTGCCCAAAAAAGCATCCAAATTTATCCAAAAGTAACACACTTGGGGATCATATTAAGTAATATACACATATGTACGAAATATTAAATTAATCGGTACATGTTTTTAATACTTGCGAGCGAAAATTCATTTGAATTTTTATTGATCAAGTTTTGTTCTATCATATTTATTATGTTACTTCTTGCGCTGTAGTTTGTAGATCAGTTAGAACCAGTCGTTAATATTTAACTATCTGCACGTGACCAAATGCAGTATATGCTCGCGACACTTTTATTCTTACGGACTTTCGATTATTTAAAAATATTTTCATGTCACTCTGAATTTTTCCCAACTAAGTCAGTCACATAATGATGCTTCGGAGGTCAGGTTGATTTTTTTTTACCATTTACACATGAATATTTTAAAATACAGCTAACATACGTACGTCTGCGAGTGCGCGATCATTAAAAAACATTAATTACTTTTTCGTAATTACACTTTCAACGAGAGTTCGGGGCTTCTTCAAAAACCTTCTCGAATATTATTTGTCGCGAGGTGATTCTTAAAAGGTTATTTCGCATTGTATGATTGATTGTATTCTTTATGACCCATTTTCTGGCTTTGTGTGCGGATCGATACTGACCCGATGTCTTTTGTTTATAGTTAAGAAATGACAGAATGTCGTATTATTTAATGCCGAAGAAAAATGCCTTTTTAATGTGCATTAAGTGAATGTTAAATAATATGCAAATGAGGCTTACAAAGATGTGATAATCTTAATTTAATATCTAGTGTATTATTTATTGCTTGTCAAAATTTAATGTGAAGAATGATACATGTAGACTTTAAAACTTTTATACAATATGATACAACCGGTGAATACAAATAAATTAAGAAGCATAAAAACATATATTTATTTATTTTACTGTACCAAGCACTGGATTTTTGATCTTAATTATTTAAGATTTTTTTTCCCCAATAAGTGAAGGTGATTTACTTCACAAAATCACAAGTGATGGCAGCACTGTCAGTAAGAATTCCACTGAAATGAATCCTACAATAGTGTATTTATGAATTTAATTTTTATTTTATTCAAAATTTTTATTAAAAAATGTGCAGAATGGTGAAGGTTAGATAGTGTATGAAGTGACTACTCAAGCCAGTCAGTGCTAAGTCGTATACCTCGTATACATTCATATTCCCGACTTATAAAAATATTTCATCTCTATTTAGTCCTTTTTTGATTTCTAATTAAAATATATTATATATTGGTTTGGGATCAAATTGTGAAATAACATGATTTATTAAGTATACATATAAAATAATAAAATAAAAACTACAGATGTATTCGAAAAAAGTCGTGTTAACATTAAAAAACTCAATAGTGGTTTTAACCAAGTATTACAATATATAATTTTAATCAAACTGAAATGTACATAGTTAAATGATAATTGAATAATTGTTAGAGAAACTTTAGTTATTTTTCCAGAATCATTGATATTTTAATTAAGTATTTAAAAAGACATCACTCCTATAAATGATTGGAAATGGAGGAGGAAAAAAGGTAGGATAAGGGGTAAGGCAGCAATGGCTAGGACACTTCGGGTCGCATGCCCTTTTTGGTATAACCTTGATTAAAATATTGCCAAACGAATTTCTTGTAGACATTTAATATATGTTATTTGAGCCCCATTAAAAATGTGTTATCTCATAAAATATTTACAAGAACAACCTTAAAATTCATCACCTTTAATGCCAATAGAATATAACGTAGCAGATCTGTCGCAATTTTTCAATCTGTTTTCTGCATTTGCCTCATTCGACTGAACATACGTATTTGTACACATCGGTGCCGCGTGGTCCATATAAGTGATTTCCAGCTCTGTATTTATTTACTCGGTTTATTACGACACAAATCAATATAAACCCCCATTAACTAAATATCTATCTAGAAAAATAGTCCACAATGCAAAAACTATATTTTATTCATAGTAACGAACCCATTTCTTTGCGCCTAGCGGGCTGCGTAGCAGTTTACCAAATTTTATAAAATAAATATTGGAAGTTTTCACTTATAGTATTTTTATAAGTGAAAACTCGTTTCTTCAACACCTTTTTTTACCACAATAGCAGCGCCATGTTTTGAACGTAACATCAACATGAGCAATACGCATGGTAGCATTGCGCATGGTTGACAGCTTGCTTCTCGGCATCTGTAGCTACTTGTACAAGTAAATGTGCGTTTTTCAAAATCTCAAGTCCCATAAATTTGTTTACCGATCGCTTTGATATTTTAACACAACTTTGCATTTGAATACATTTGATTTTATCTATATAAATGAAAATATAACAGATTACTCTTAAACGGGTTTTTATTACCACAATGGCGGCGCCATCTGTCAAACATAACATCAACAAATTCAATATTAAACTTTGCTCTTAGCGGATATCGTGCTTCATTGATTTGTTATATTTTTATTGTCTCATAAGCATTGCGAAATTAAACATTAAAAATATGTGTCTCCTATTTTTTTTTCTTTCCCATTTAACCAGATTGAGCCAGAGCAACGCGTGCCCGGGTGCAGCTAATAATAAAAAAATTAAAAAATAATAAAGTACACGACTCTCCACTGGTTTGCACATACATGCGAATTTCATCATTCAAAGCATTTATCTGTATATCTTGATTCCTGCTTTTATTTTGTCTAAGTGGGTGATAAAATATAGAATCACATTTAAAGTTACACTTGTGTTACTAGATATGAAGAAACTCTGTAGATCAACGAGAGATTTACATCTTGCGCAATAGTAAATCACTTAAAGAAATAAGCTTTTTATCTTAGTTGTCAATCGATAACTATTGTTGCTTTTAAATTTATTATTAAAATATTAACAATAGTTTCTTTTAAGTATTGAAATTCTTTTGTAAGTTTACTAAAAAATATATAAATAAAAAATTGTAAATATTTCTTTTTATTAAGAGTTTTTTTTCTTTTTTTCGTGGTCTGTTTATGGTACCTTGGTTAGTGTCACCGGCTTTTGAGTCTTTTGAGTTTCTGGGTTGGAACCCATTCTTTATACCACAATTAGAGACCTATCTTTAAAAAATAGCCGCAAAGACTTACGAAAATACTAAAAATTTAAAATGTGATACGTGTCTATTTTATTTAAAAAGTACATAAATATTTCTTCTCTAAAGTGAAGAAAAAAGAAAAGAAAAGGAAAATAAAATACATGGTATCTGGTGTGCATTCCAAAGTAAGCTATAATCGAAAATAGAAGAATATGATATTTGAATGCAGTGTGATAAGGATATTTTTTTGGTTCAAGAAAATCCTGATATTTTTATTCACGAATATGAAAAATAATATTTAATTTATGTTTTACTTGGTAATTATCAGTATTAAAATTTTTAAGTGGTATTTACCAAATAAAACAAAAATAAAAAAGGATAGATACTACAGATAGATAGATTATCTACTACAATGTGACTTCCGAATCAATCAATTAATTATATTGGAAAAAATAAGGTATTGGATCTTCATTTATGGAGTAAAATAAATATGATGGGTCAAAATAATAAATATGTTGAAACTTTAATGAGTTATCTTTATTTCTATCAAAAACCAAAAATTGTTTCCTACCCATATCTATGTTATATTTTTTTTGTATTTCAAAAAATATAACATAGATATGGGTAGTGTTATTTGAAATAATTAAATAAAATTTATTTTTTAATCATTTTTGATGATTTGTGTACTTTATTAAAGAAAGACATTTCGATGAAGTTTCAATCAGAATTAAACCACCCGAAAGCTCAGCAGAAGCAGCATTTTATTTATTCAAATATAAAAGTAAAACTCTTTAATTTACAAGACCACTTATTAGTTTATTAATGTAAGTAAAACTATTTTCGAGAATTACACATGTTTTCATCAACGGGTGAAAATAGAAAACATATTTTTATTTTAAAAAAATTATTCCATCATTATCTTATTCCTTACAGTAAATGCAAAATTATTTAATAATATTTAATTTATATTAACCACGTAGCAACACTCTAGTTTTAATAGGTGTCACACGATTGAATAATTAAAGATTCAGAAAAAAATATATCAGCGTGTAAAGTAAGCCATTAATATGACCTCAAGATGTCATACTTCACAGTAAGGGCATGGTAACACATGGCTGAGGTGTAGCTGATGTTTTATTTATAACACTAAATAATTAGGGCAAAATATGATAAAAATTCTAATTATTTAGATTAGTTTGCTAGATATTACTTTTTTGCATAGCATTTTTTGATGTTACTACAAATACGCGAAATATTATGAATACGTAAGTACTTGATAAATTTATCATTCATAACTCGAATTACGAAGGATTTCAAATCCTAAAAATCAAGTTAGCATAAAGTATGATCGTAGAAACTTCAAGTTAACATATTTAGATTTTTAGTAATCGACACAAAAATAAATACATTCACTTAAAACTAAAATAATCTTTGAAATATTAGTATTAACAAAGATTTATTTTTTTTATCTTTCAGTGAATTACTTCCCACGTCTTTACACCACCCCACTAGGTAGAAAAAAAAATCAGTAGATAAATTGGTATTGGGTTTTATTAATATGATAACGAATTTCATATTCAACATATTTTTTTTATTGACACATCGCTTACTCCTTTCAAGAACGTCATAAATAAAAAAACTTGATTTTTCAGGAGAACGTTTTTAAAGTTTAAAAATATAATGCAATGTATTAAAAATAAATATTAAGCCACTTATTGAACTTTTTACTGTGCAACAGATCTTTTAAGGTAAAACCTGAAGGTTTTTCTCCATTTGGAAAATATTTAGTAAATTTAAAAAAGTAATTAAACAATATATTTTCTTCACAATGCAAAAATAACACATTCTGTCCTGTGGCGGGTAAATATTAAGTTAAAAATATGCCGCTTTTGCTGGGATATAGTAAGTTTTCTGGGCATTCCGAAAACATGCACAACTGGAAATTGACGATTTTTGATTTATGACGTTCTTGAAATGAGTGATTTCATTCTGTGTGTATGCAATTTATTTTCAGTTAACTCCATGTAATTGAAAATTATTGTCAGTTAATATATCGAACTTTTGTGTCAATCTTTGTGACACAAATTGAAAGCAGTAGAAATCTAGTTAAACAAATTGAAAAGGACACTGTTCTACAGAATTAGATGGATAACTTCAATCATTTATTTTGATTCATACTATATCAAATTGTTGCGGTTAATTCATTATTTATTCATTTTTCTGTTAATTACATACGAAAAGGAAAAATGAAAAATTTCATAATTTATTTTTTTAATAGAATAAAAACGTAATTGAATAAAAATACTTCTCTTAAAATATGAATTAAATAGTACTACGCTTTTCAAAAAGAATAAAAACACTACATATAAGTTTATTTAATAGAGTGTCTGAAAATAAATTTAGTGAGATGAGTTAAGAAATGAAAGTATGGAATATTTTCTCAAATATGCTTTTAACACAACTATTTTTTATATTATCTTCAAGGATTATTCTGATTTGAGTTACTAACCAAGCTAATTCTTGATTTTATAAATTATATTTATTTGTGTGAATAAAAAAAAATGCCAATGAAAATATGATATGTAAGGCCATTATGTTTTTTAATGGCCCGACATAATTAATACAAAATTATTTTTAGTATCCACTTTTATAAAATAAAAATCGATTACACATAAACCATTTGAATCTAAGTAAATTCAATGAAAAATTAATTGATTAAACTTATTTGATTTAATAAAATCAAAAGCGATCTTTGATCTTTTATCTGCTTTATCGATCGATCGATCTTTGATCTGCGATCTTTTTTCAAAAAAAAATGGCAACCTACATCATTAATTTAAAAAAATAAAATTTATGAAATTTGATTCCCATAGATACTATGTAAATTCACCTGTAACATTTATCCAACAAGTATAATAAAGGACCTTTACTATGTAAATATTGCCTAAGGATATTCTAGGTTTAATTCCAGCGGTACCTTCGTTGAAATTTCATGTGGGAAATAATGAGTTTGCCTTTACTTGTTCTGAATAATTCCATACATGGGCCAGTTTTTCAGTACTCACTTAAATTTAGCCTACCCAAATAATTCTGTTTGCAACCGAAGTGCAGTGGTTAGTTCATTTGGTTACCATGATGGAGGTTCCAGTTTCGATTTTCGTGGGGTTGAAAATAAATATCAGTGATTTTTTACTATAGTATTTGTATTACAAAAATCTGAGAACAAAATTTTAAGTGTCGTAATATTATAAAAGGTAACCTAGAAGAGAATAAATAATAATGGTGATAGCAAAAATTAAAACGATTAAAAAAAACCTGTATTAATATGTCATATATACAATAACTAATGAAAATATAATTATGTTAATTTTATCTTCTAAACTTTAGGTATTATAGTATCGTGCATTTATAAAATAGAAAATGACGTCAATTAGTTGCACTAATCTTGTAAAATAATTAATTCATAATCGGTCAATGTAAAAATTTAAATGTCAAATCGTTTGCATCCAAATAATAAAGGTGATATAATACTAAACTTTTGATTGACTGGTTTTTAAACGTAAAATTACAAACGAGCCCATGCCGTGGTGGAGATTTAGCTACAGGATGTGTCAAGAATTTGCGTTGGCAGGGTATCGGTTGGAAACGTTGGTGTTTCGCAATGGTCATTGCATATATCGGCCGTGTGTAGTATATCACGTGTGTCATAAATCAGATCGTATTCTGGAGTGAATTGGGTAATTCTAAATTCAGTTTAAAATATTATACAACGTATCAACGAAGGATCAAAATGAATAAATAAAATATTATTTTTTGACATCTCATCAAAGATGAAGAAGAATATGGAAGTCTGGGCATTTACGGGGCTGACGACCGTCATAGTCTGGTTTAAGTGATCACTTTACACACGTGTAACATTCACCAATTCTACCCATTATTGACAACCACACTACTCAAATTCTTGGAAGTTCTGTATATATGAACCAATTTAGAAACCTTGTTGTTGAATCACTAGAACTTCACTAGAGACATTTATTGGTGAGATGTAAAGAAGCTTTTTACTAAGCAGAAACTCTTATATTAGTATGTGAGGTCCGAATCCTGGATTATAATCACGCACATCTTTGCTGAGATGTCAAAAAATAATATGAAAATAACTCCTGTAATTGGAGATAATTCAGATTTTGTGAACAAGTATTTGGACACACTAAAAATGTTGTGAATAAATAACACTTATACGAACTTAAAAAACGTTGGCCAGCGATAATTTGACTGAACTAATTTTCTTAAGGCCTAGATCTCGGGCGTTCAAATCACTGTTTGTTTATACAACATAGATGGCTGTTGCGAACTTTAATTTACTGTGTCATGAGATTGATCTAGGAGTTTCAAACATTTTTGAGTATTTTGTGGGTGTCAATCATGGGTAATGATGAACGTGATTACTAAACAAGTCTATGACAGGCCATAAATCCAACCCTGGAAATACCCAGACTTCCATATTCTTCTTCATATAAATGACAAAAAATTTAAAAATAAGTAGAGGAAACCCAGATTTGTAAACAAGTATAACGAGGATATATATCGCTCACTCCTTTCAACAACGTCATATAACAAAAATTGTAAATTTTCAGTTCTTCATGTTTTTGGAATGTCCAAAAAATATACTATATCCCAGCAGAAGTGGCATATTTTTAACTTAATATTTACCCACCACAGAGTAGACAGGTTGTTTTTGCATTTTTAAGAAAAGGTATTGTTTATTTTTTTTCAAATATACTAAATATTTTTCAAATGGAGAAAAACATTCAGGTTTTACCTAAAAAGATCTGTTGCACAGTAAAAAGTTCAATAAGTAGCTTGATATTTATTTTTAATACATTTCATTATATTCTTAAACTTTAAAAACGATCTCCTGAAAAATCATGTTTTTTGATAAATGACGGTGTTGAAAGGAGTTAGCGATATAATACTTGGACAGGCTCAAAATGTTGTGCACTATATGTTATGTATTTTATTAAACAGTCATTAAGGCTGAGATCTCAAACGTTGAAATTCGGAACGGCAATCGGCTGGGCGAGAGGTCGGACGTGTTTTGCGCACGATTTTTTTAGCACGTATGTTGAAATTGGACGTTTTTAGAATAAATATATGTATATTGAAACAATATTAAAAAAAACTCTTTTCTTTTCAAAACCATGTATTAATTTCGATTTAAAACGGTATTTTAAGCAAAAAATTCAATGACGTCAAATGTTTCCTGAGTTTAAAGAAAATTAAGTTTCGGTTTATCGTATGTTGGGTTTATGGTAATCAATTTTATAAAATATCGATAGAATTAGCGAGTATGCTATCGGGATCGTGATAACGAATGAGTGTATCTTCAATAACGATAATTATTTGAGTGGATATGGAAATTGTAAAGGTTAATATATAATTATCGCGATGATTTGTCAAAGCTAGGTCATATGAACTAAGAAGCATTATCTCTGCACGTTTGGCAGATTATGTAAATGATATATTAGGTTAAACAAGGATGTATTTTAAACGCCTATTATAATATATTATGTGTGAGTAACTTCTACATCCGTTTGTTTTCTCGTGATAACGAGATAACAGTGGCGATTCGTGATTTTTTAAATAAGGATGTTACATATTTGAGGCACTGTAGCAGCTTTGAAAACGAACTTAATATGAAAATGGATATAAAAAAATCTAATTAGATTATTGTACATCTCGTCATATTTGCGTTTTATATTAATTTATTTTCAGTCATTTCTGTCCGCCTCCGTAGTGTAATGGTCAGTATGCTCGGCTACCGTTCTAGAGGTCCCGGGTTCGATTCCCAGGGGGGTTTCATAAATATAAGTGATATTTTCACTCTAATATTTATTCAATATTACACTGGACTGAAGTGGAGGGCTGATCACCTTTCCTTCATTTGTAATCGATCGAGATAACACCACGTTTATATGAAGCAGTGCCCTATGCACCATTGGGGTGCGGTAAGGGTTTTATTATTTTATTAAATAACAGTTGCCATTTATTTTCATTTTATCATTTTCATAAAATCTTTTTCTTCTCCTTCCTAACTTCTTACCTGCCTAATCTCATTCTTCCACTATTTTTTGTGATGAAATTATTTTCTATTTTATTTTTCTATTTAGTATTAATTACTGAAAATTCCACTAGCTAAATAACCGTTTACAAACCTTACCATTCACTCAATGTATGTATGTATATGTATACGAATAACATTTTGAGACTGTCCAAATACTTAAAAAAAAAATCTGGATCTTCTCGGCTTATTTTTTGGGCATCTTAAAAAGTATAAGAAGTTTAATAAATAAAATAAAATAATATGAAGAGATTATATGTATAATTAAAAGTAATATCCATGTAATCGCTTTTTACGTGTGATTAGCTCCTGCGGAGTAGAGAAATATTTACGTATGTGTTAATAGTTAACCTTTAAACACAATGACCTCACATAGATAGTAAGTTAATAAAAACGGAAAAAATAACTGTTGCCTGTATGAAAAACAAAACTTGCAATGTGGAAATAAAGTGCAAAGTACGTATGATTTTTTCATTCAAATTGTCGATAGTGAATCTTTTTTTTGTGAAGGTTAGTTCTTATTTTATTTTATTTCACAAAATATCATTGAACTAACAAATTTTAATGATATTTTGTATCAAATTTAAAAAAAGTACAGTTTAAGAAACAGATAACGCATTAAGAAATACCAGAAAGCTCATTTCTATGCACGGTAATTAAAATTTATTGAATCGTTGAAATAATTGTCTGGAAATAATTAAATTATTACCGGTTTCCATTAGTGGTTGGTAGTTAGAAATTTCAAAAAAAGTATTACTAAGACAGGAAACGAAATGATAAAAAAAGTCCAAAAAACGTTCTTACCTATGTTTTTAAAGATTCATCATAGATGGCAAAGATTCATCATGATAAAATTAAATAATAAGGAAGTCTTTGGCTATTTTTCAGGGTTTGCAAACTTTTTTTTTTTCTATGGAATTACAATCTAGCTAACATTTCAATAATAACAAAAAAATATTCTAAGAATCTGTAGCTAAAGGGTATTCGCAAACACACAATTCAGCTGCACGGAAAGCCAGACGACATATTGGGATTGTTTTTTTTTTTTTTAAATGTGTTTTGAAAATATATTTTTTCATTTTTTTGAACTCTATCCCTTTGATTGACTCTTTTCTTATCAAAATCATATTTTTATTTCGAAGAAAAACGTATTTTTCCATACAAAAATGGTATTTAAGAATAACTTTCAATCAGGTACGTTAAATGGTAAACCCAGGTACGTTTAAAAAAATTAAGTTACGGGCTACCGAATATCCCGCCTTAATATATTAAGGTCATATTTTTAATTATATATTTTATGCATTTAAACAAAAGCCTGGCATTTACAGTTTGGATCGTTTGCACAAGCACTTGTTTATAGTAATTATAAAAATGTTTCAATATACTACAAACAACAAGTAGGTACATATGTATGACACGCCCTTGCTCTTATTATTATACCAGGGCTAAGCATTCTTATTAAATAATAATACATAATACTATTGCAGTGCCGGACTTACATTCATAGGTTTACTTGGTACAAGCGCTCTGGCACTTATCTACATGGTAGGAAAGAATAATACCTAATAATATTTCCGAAATACAAGTAAAACAAAATAGATCTTTAAGAAATATTTTCGTTTACCGTACACAACTCATGTAAAAGACATTTAATTAAGTACTAACATAATATCTTTTGACATTATTCCAACATATGAAATTACGAATACAACGAGCACCTAACCGATTTTTAACAGATAAATTGATCATTATAATATCGAGGACATAATTAAACACGAGGAGCCGATAAACACAACTATGTTTGGAGTAAGTTCCTTGATATATATTGCCTTTACCTAAATTAACCAGCTGCCTGACATGCATAAAGTAAAATTCAGCCAGGGATCCAAAATGAATAAATTGAGAAAAATACTTTATGGAAAGATATTTGTGTTAGTGATTAGTTTTATTCTCTCATTTTTTCCTTTAAACATCCTTCTTACCTTATGTTTTTATATGCCTATTTACTGTACCCTTTGTTGTTTTATATTTTACATTTTGCCATGTGTTTTCTTATTTGTTTGTTAGTCTTGTTAACCGTAATCCCATGTCCCAAAATGAGTAGTGGAAAATTACTCATCGGGAATATTATATATGTGACTTATGTATGTAATATGTTTCAGTCAATGAATAAAATCCACGTATCAATTTTGAAATTTGTATATTCTCGTCATTTTTCAGAAAACGAACTACGTACCAAGTACACTCTTTTTCCCAGTGGAAAATATTAAGATTTTTTTGTATGACATTCGTGGATTCGGAATTTCAAACGAGGAAATCGCGAGCGATAAACTTACGTGTGCGGGCTGCATAATTGACAGGGTGTCCAGATCCGGCACTGTACAAGTGTTGCCTAACTCTTGGATCATTTTCTTTGCAGCGAAAAGATCAACCGCGAAAACGTGCCGTAGTTATACCTACATCTAACTAACAATAGGTCAGAGGTGTCATTATTCAGACTGACATGAATCTAGCTGTCAGTAATATTATTATGTATCAATCTTTCATTCGTAAAATAAATTTGATCTGAACTGGGGAAATGTCTACATAGAAAGATTTAGTATCAAGTATTAGGTAATGCTAATATTTATTTTTAAATAATATAAATTTATACTGAAAGCGAATGTCCATATAATTTAATACCACTAAAATAATTTCAATAATTGATTCGGCCGTCGCTTTGTGGTAATAAATCTCCATTTTTAATTTAAGTTTTACTTGGGAAATACCATAATTTCTTTAAAATCTATTGTGACATGTGTTTTGATGAATTCCTCATCATTTTCAAATAACAATAAAATTCAATATACAATATTTCAAGTACTTCCATTAGGATGTAACAGTATTAAAATCAGCACAGTCATTGAATTAAGCCCTACAATGTTGGTTTTCAAGATGGTATATTATTAATATTTATCTATTTTTTCTGTTCTCTTACTAAAAATGTAAATTTAACCTTTAAAAACGTAAAAAGATTTCATGTATTTACTTACTAGATATCTAAAATAATAATTAGGTAAAGAGATATATTATTATATACAGATATGTAAATATATTATTTTAGTTGTATAAATCGTGGAGTGGGTGTTTTAATTTCACCTGTATACTCGTTATTCCGTGATACTTTAAATGAACAAATAATAAATAGTTATTATTAAATAATTGCAGACTGAATTATTTTTCACTGTGTTATTATATTGTTGCTGTGTAAAAGGTCATATTGGTTGTATACATTTTATATGGGTATGGTATACTGCACTTGCATCATTAGATAGGTACTATCCAATGCACTGGAAAGGTTCTTCATAGACGACTTAATACCAGCATCTGCGCATATAACCTAGTTTAGTGTGAATTAATAAAAACGCAAATTATTTTTTAAGACTTATATTATCAGACTAAAAACAATAAATAAAACATAATAATATAAATAAATAATTATCGGTCGGAATTAATGATATACGAGTTGCGCGTATCAATATTTTAAATTTTGTTCGTATTATTTGAGCTAATAACGTGACAGTTATAAATTCAAATAAACAGGTACGTTTTGGGGTACGAGAAGGAAAATGTTGGCCGTGTGGTCAGAGTGAAGGGTAGATTTCAGGTGTGTTGGGAAATTACCATCCGTAGTTGACTCCGAGGCCGGAGGAGTAGCTGGCGTGGGATACGGCGGAGGCGGGTGAGTAGGCGATGGCTGACTTCAGCACTGGGGTGGCGGCGGCGTAACCGTGGACGGCTGGAGCGGCGTAGGTCTGCACGGCGGGGGCGGCGTAGTGGGCTACGGCGGGGGCAGCGGCATAGTGAGATACGGCGGGGGCAGCGGCGTAGTGGGATACGGTGGGGGCAGCGGCGTAGTGGGATACGGCGGGAGCGGCGTAGTGAGATACAGTGGGGGCGGCGTAGTGAGATACAGCGGGGGCGGCGTAGTGGGACACAGCGGGGGCGGCGTAAGCCACAGCGGGCTGAGCGTAGGACACGACGGGAGCGGCGACGGCGATCTTAGCATCGTTGGTGATGCGGGTGTCGTACTTGCGGACGCTGGAGAAAGCGGTGTCTACGGCCTTAGAGTAGTGAGACACGGCTTGGTTTCCGTCCAGGGAGCGGATGGTGCTCTGTTGGGAGGATCCTACGGCGTGGGGGGCGGCGTAGTGCACGGCGGGGGCGGCGTAGGTGTGCGCGTAAGCCGGAGCGGCGTAGGTCTGAGCGGCGTAGGTCTGAGCGGCGTAAGCGGGGGCGGCGTAAGCGGCCTTAGCGATCACGGGGGCAGCAATGGAAGAATAGATGGAGGACACGGCAGGCGCGGCGGAGTAGTGGGACACGGCAGGGGCGGCATAAGCTGATACAGCGGGGGCGGCGTAGCTGGTGTAAGCGGGAGCGGCGGCGTAGGTCTTGGCCACGATGGGTCCGGGAGCGTAGCTAGCCACGGGGGCATAGGCAGCCTTGGCGAGCACGGGGGCGGCCACGGAGGAGTAGACCGAGGACACGGCGGGGGCCGAGGAGTAGTGCGCCACTGCGGGGGCGGCGTAGGAGGCGTAGGCTGGCTCGGCAGCCAAGTAGCCAGCATTGGCGGTGGCCAAAGCGGCGAAGAGGACGATCAGCTAAAAAATTGACAAAATTCATCATCAGGATCATTTACAATTTATTCAAAAAAAAATTGGCATATATTTGATGGAGCTAATATTACCATTTTTTTAAATGCATTAAAAACATTATTTTTTGTGTGTTATTTTGAGAAATTTGAACGTTTTCTGTTTAAATTTGCAAACTTGCAAGTACTGCAAACATAGATCATATTTTTACATAAACGTATTTTTACATTAGACAATATTTTTTTTCCTTATGAAAATATTAAATAATCAATTTTGTTAATCATGTTGGGTTTAAAATTCATAACAATAATATTATTGGTATAAATATTTATAAGATCTGAATCATTGGTCGAAATTAAACTGAATTTTACTAATAAAACTCTCTATGTTTAGTCTAATTTTACTTCTAATGCCACACGATATTAAAAACAATATTGTACATTATTTATTGGAAAATATTTCTTAATTTTGCATCGCAATTTGAAAAAAATACTTTTTATCGATTCGTAAAATAAACTATCACTCATAGTTATACACTTCACTAAAAGGAGATTGGCTCAAACAATAAAATATATTTTCGACAGACACTAAAAAATTAGCACTTAAAAAATAACTAATAACAGACACCCTGAGAGAACTGCTTGTACCTTGAATGCCATTGTTGCTTTGTAGATTGAGGATCAAAATCGAATGATGATTTTGGGGTCTGTTAGAGAGACTTTTATAGTCGGGCCCCGTCCGTGACTCTGGCTTGAGCCCTGGGGGCGGGTCGCAAAAATTTGAGAACAACTTTTCGCGCGAGAAAAAAAAACGCCGGTTGGTTAGAAAGTGTCGGTAAGGTCAAGAGTTATACAGAACATAATATCCTAACAAATAAAATTTGCACGAAAAAAACAAATGCTAAATTGTGTTTATTTTGTTATGCCCGTTGAATAATCGTCAAATTTTTAAACACAACAAAAAATGTTTGTTATTTTATTTAACAAATTTATTGATAAGGCAAATTAAGATTTTATGAAATAATATGATGATTTAAATATAAAATAAGGAAACACTTTTATGAGACCACTTTAAGTTTATTGATGTAAGCACGGCTAGTTTCGAGGACTACAAATGTTCACAAGTGAAAACACAAACTTGTATTAAGTAACAATTTTGTATTTTTACTATTTGATTAGAATATCTGTAGTTCTCAAAACTAGTTATGTTGATATTATTAACAATATTTTCAACATAAAAGCATTTAGTTATTTTTGCCTTTATAATAAATAAAAAGGAGTCGTGTTTACATTTATGAACCCAAAAAAGTATCTAATTTTTTTAACAACAATGTTTTAAGTATTTTATGAATTTTAAAAATAAGATATCATTGACCTAGAGGTAAATCTTAATTTTAATACTCAGCGATGAATGAAAAAAAATCAATATCTGAATTATGACAAAAGATTTGGCTAGATTCGAATGGGTTGGAAAAGCTGCTATTAAAACAAATTTTTAAAAATAAATATCTTTTTCAAAAGTTGAAACGTATATCTAATTTTAAATCAGTTGTGCTAGTGATTTGGCTTCAGTCTACGCTCTTTTTATTTCTTACACTCGTTATGTGATACGCACATACTATCATGTCATTAAATCAAATTGTTCTAGTATGTAAATATATATTACTTTTTGAGAGAGTACGTATCCGATATTTTCCATACTCAACAAGATCTAGGTCATACAGGCAATCCCAATTTTCCAAGGTTGCTTAAAAAACACATGCATTATGGAAGAATTATGAAGAAAAGACCTCAAAATAAGTGCGATATATTTTTAAATTTTTAAATTATATAATTGGCTTTAAACATTATATTTGAACGTTTTAATGTGCATTTAGTTTTGATATAAAAAAAAAAATGATATTTAATATTAAAAAACAAAATAAGTTAAATGTTATTATTAATTATTAATTTGGAAGCCAAGGAGATGGCGCGTGACAGAGTGACTTGGAGACGTCTCGTGTTGGCCATATGCTCCACCTAGGGAGCGACCATAGAAAAAGAAAGAAGAAGAAGATCAATTTGTGCGATTAAGCTTCCATCTGTAAATCATACCATAAAAAATGGTATGTTAGGATTACTAAAATTCATGCATAAGACGCATATGAAAATATTTGTCAATTACCAAGTTTTTTTAAGTATGTAAAGTTTGTTAAACTAGATTCCATCGCCAAAGTTACGCGTACCTATGCATTTTTTTAAATAGCGTTAACCAAGATCTAACAGATTAGTTTATATTTTCTGATGTATATATCATCGGTTGTCTTAGTTCCTAAATTCAAGCATCCTTAATCTGGTTTACCCATCGAGTTGGAGAGAAATTTAATGAATATTATTTATCTACCAAAGTATATTTTAAATCAATATATTTTTTAGAATTGATAACTAAACACAGAATTAAAAGTCTAATTGATGTTGTAATATGCAGTCAGTGCATAAAGTACAGGGTTTAGAATACGAGTATCAGTGGTTGGTAAGCCGTGTGAATTCCCAGACTTCCATCCATCCATATTCCCACCTCAAATAAACTTTTTTAACAATTTTGATATATCCATAAATTAAAAAAAAAGAAAGACAATTAAGATGGTATGAACATATAGAACGCAGAGAACCTGAACATATTGTGAACCAGGCAATCTCCATAGATCCTCGAAAGGCATCTAGAGGAAGACCAAAAAATTATTGGATGATACAGAAAGATAATATGAATTGAAGGCATAGCTTGGTGACGTTAATGATAGAATGGCCTACAATCTGAGGATGAGGAGACTTGACCCCAAGAGTCTACAAATAAGATAAGTTGAAATGGAGTCAGGAAGAAGAAGAATAAAACAACAAAAAAACTTGATATAAATTAATCCAAAATTTAGCAGGATTTAGGATTTGTGAACAAAACTTCGGACTCCTCGAAATATTGTAGAATTTTTTTTCTTCAAAGTGTTTCAGACCTCCCTGTACTGCGCTCCCGTTTCTGAAAGCAACGTCACTTTCTCTTTCCCAAATTCGCGGCCTTGAAGGTCTTGGTTAGCTCCCACCCTGCGGCATCACTCCCCCACTTACGTCTTCTCAGCACTCCGGTAAGCATTGTCGTAACGATCGCATAACAACACCAGAGGAATTATCATTGGCCGGGAACGCCCGTCTCACCTACACATCTGGTCCATACTCTGCCTTCGTTATGGATGCCAAAAATTGTTTACCTTCGTACTTAACTGTTTTATTTTTTTACAAAAAATATAAATATTTTTTCAAGTACTATTTTGTTGAGGCTTTATAATTTATTGATTTGGCATTAACTTCGTGGAATAACGGATAGATTATTTGAAATTAAACACTTGTTTCAGACTGCTAATTAAGTTTTATTTCACACGGTTAGTTTCGAAAACTAGTCGTGTGAAATAAAACTCAATCAGTGTTCTAAAACAAGTGCTTCATTTTTTAATAATGTTATAGCTGGATTGGATACTTGAATGTGGTCAGGTTGGGAGTCTAAATGATCGGTGGGTTCAAGGATAAAAAAAATCCCAGTGTATTGTGGTTGTCAATCATGGGTAATATGTTGAATGTTACAAGTGCATTAAGTGATCATTAATCCTGCCTAAGACCTGTCAAAATAGGTCAAAAGCCTTGTAAATTCCAAGAATTCCTTATTCTTCTTGATATATGTTGAGATATTAGTAACCATATATTATTTTACCATAATTATCCTGATAAATAAAAAAATTAAATATAAATTTAACTAGTTTTTGGCTAGTTTTTATTTTAAGCAAACTGACGTCAAAAAGATTTTTCTTTTAAGAAACTCATTATTCTAGAGGACTTCTTCATCAATATTTTATTTTACAATAAAAAACTTCCGTTTATTACAATAAAAACAATTCAAATAGTTGGTTTTAAAGATAAACATGGATCATAAAGGCGAAATATTATGATTTTCTTGTAAAAATAATAAAATCTGTATTTTGCACAGCCCTGATTTACTTTGGAACAGTTTAAGGTATGTGCAAGTCAACTGAATTAATCAACTTGTTGATATATGAATCTCATGGGGCTATTGTTCTCCATTCAAAGTTGTTTGTAATACAATGATTGATTAATCTGTATGACAACACGTATTAATTATGATTTCTCTTAATTTCGTTATGGATTTAATAAACAGTTTCAAAATCATTACGCATGTATTCAAATTGAGATATAAAATTGTATCATTCGCCGAACAACCAATCATTAATTAAGTAAAATGATTAAAAAAAACGTTCTCTGCGCTTTACTTATGTTTCAAACATTTTTTTAAATATTTTTCTTCTTCTAATCCTCATCCGTACCCGATAGTGCATAGGTCACTGCATCATAATATCGTACTGTTATCTATCTAGTGTTATATGGTCAGACCATCTCTTTTGGGGTCTTTCGAGTACAAGATACATATTTTAAAGTATTATTGGTATTTTAAAGTACAAGACTTAGAAATCATAACCATCTTCAAACCCTCATCCGCACCCGATGGCGCATAGGGCACTGCATCATATAAATGCAGTCTTATCTCAATTGTTAACACGTGAAGGAAACGATCAGCCCTCCGCTTCAGGTACCAGTCGAGGGTAATAATGAATAAATATTTGAGTGAGAAAACCGCTTATATTTATTTCACCCTCCCGAACCCGGGACCTCCAGTACGGCAGCCGAGGGTGCTGACTAATGAACTACGAAAGTAGACGACTTTATTATCTAATATATTGATATCTATCAATGAATGGATATTACGACAGTTTTCCTGACAATTTCAACTGAGAATTGAAAGCGGTTGGAAAGACATCGTAGAACTCCAAAAATATAGCCAGTATTGATGATGTGTAATAATGGGTAGAATTGATGAATATTTTACCGTGTATAAAGTTATCACTTAAACCTGTAAACGCTCAGAATTTCGTACTCTTCATGGAAAAAGATGTTTCGTCTCTGTTGAGACGTCTGATAAATCAATATAGATTGATATGGGTAATTTTATTTCATGCAATTCAGTCAAATGTCTATACTTCAAATGTAATAAGAATGTAGAATATGTATATAATATTAATGACCTTAATATGTAAAGTGTGCAATAAAGTTTTATTTATGCACCATGGTCATATCTATGGTCACACATATGGTATAATTGCTTTATCATAAACTCAACAACAATAAAATACATTGAAATTATAGGGTAGGGTTTTAAATAGATTTAAATTAAAGCAGCATTAGATTTGATTGAGTTTGGAAATACTGTATTTAGAAATTACTATATTTTTACATTTGATGTATATATAAAAATAACTTCATTAATCGATTCCACGGTCCCTTTGCGATAAAATCTATCCATTTTTAATAAATGTTTTACTTAGTACATACCACTATTTCTTAAAATCTACTGTGACACGTGTTTCGATGCATTCCGCATCATTTTCAAACACCGTATGATATACGTGTTTACCGTGATACGGTGATACCGTATGGTATACACCGTATGAAATACGGTGTTTGAAAATGATGCGGAATGCATCGAAACACGTGTCACAGTAGATTTTAAGAAATAGTGGTATTTACTAAGTAAAACATTAATTAAAAATCTAAAAATAACTCCTAAGTGGATTTGTGAACAGGGATTCGGAAACACCAATAAATATTGTCAACAAATTACTCCGTTATTTTCAAACTCCTATGTACACACATTTATCATTAATCTCATGACACTGTACGCGTGAGCTCACTAAAGCCATCTATGGTTGGATTGGGAAAGGTTTTATTAAGAAGAGATCCTTTTATTTAGAAGTATGCAAGATCCTAACGGGAGTATTTTAAATACTGGGCATTTTACAAACGCCTGAAAATATGTATTTTTTTATAAAGTTCATAATTTGACCAGTTATTTTGATCACAATCACAACCCAGATTTGTGAGTACTCGTATTTGGATATATTCAAAATGTTTGTTTTACGTAACTTACTTTATATGTTTTTCGTAACTTCAATACTTTTTTACAACATGTTGAGTACGTCCAAATATTTGTTCACAAATTTGGATTACCTCCGCTTAGGATTTATTTAAAAAAAAGACATCTCAATATAGATGAAGAAGAATATGGAAGTATGGGCATTTACAGGGCTAACGACCTTTTATAGTATTACAGGTCATAAGCCCTGTAAATGATCAGACTTCCATATTCTTCTTCATCTATGTTGAGATGTCAATAAAAAGTGGTAATTTTTTTTGAGACTCGTCTCATGTAATTAATATTTTTATGGAATTTATCTAAGTTATATGTAATATTTTGATATATGTAGGTAATAGGAAAAATATAATTTCTTCTAAAATGAGGTTAAAGCAGTTATTGATTGATGGCTACACAAGATCGTATATTAATGTAATGTAATACATATGATATGAATGTACAAATTAATGAATATGTAATCGTATAAACCCTACTCACTACCCCGACATTTTGCCTTGCCTCGGGAGGATACTTAGTCCGCTACAGGCAAATTAAATACCTTAAGAATATTACACTACTTATCAACAATTCATTCACAATAATTGTAATATTTTACTCGGAATTTTCAACGAATTACATCACTGTAAAACTGGCACAATTATTTTAATTATTCGTTTAAAACTACTTACATTGTAAAAATACTGTAGGCATGTAGTGTTTACATCAATGATAGTTGTTTTATAAGATGTAATATGCCTATATGCTGTATGACATTTCCTTACAAAATAAATTATAGTTTTTTGGTAGAGGGAATAAAATGATTCCCAAAAATATCCTAGAAATATCCTACCTCAGTGGGTGAATGAAGTCACTTTTAGGGCTATTTTTATATAACTTTGAGTACTGAGCACTGTAATAGGTGTACTGAGATGTGGTAGAAAAGTCACCAGATTTTTTTTAAAGGTAACTGATTTTTTTCCTTCACCAATTAATATAATAAAATAACAACCATGTAACTTTTTCCACATGCATTTATTTGCCACATGAAAAATAACAACTATGTAACATTTTCCATATTATTCATGTGGAAAAAGTTACAAAGTTGTTATTTTATTCTATAAAATGCAGTTCCACCAAGAACTGTCACTACAAAACTAAAATTTTTACCAGTCAAGGTCAAAATTTTCCTCAATGATGCTCACTGGCTAATTAGTCACACAAATTATTATATATCGGCTTCAAACTATTTGCATAACAAATCATAGAGTCTTTCATGTGTGCGCTGTGCGGTGTTCATTTCCCTTTGCGTTACCTCCAGAGAGACGTTTGTAAAAGAATCACGCCTGAAATATGAATGAATACCAATTATTTTAACTAACTTTTACGACCTTCGCATTGTCTCGGGACATCGTCTTTTCAATTTGACACATTTTCATTCATACGTGTCATTTACATTTTTTTTTAAATATGCGATTTTTTGCATATATAGCATTATGACCATTATACCCTTGAATGTCTCAAATATTGCAAATCATATTGAATATTGTCTTTTAGTTATTTACTGAACAGGAAGAAATTCATCAAGTCAATTGGTTTTTAAAGGTTAAGTTATCATCTGAAAAAAGCGGTGTTTAGTTTGGACCGCAATATAAGCGTCCGGGTTATTTTTTAAATCAGTTTTCAGAAAAATGATAATGATTCTCAAGAATAAGTGGATCTATACGTCTTATTTAATTACAACATTAAGATACATTATATTGCAATTTTTATTGTTGGCTTGGATCAATATTTAGCTTTGTTTATTTTTAGGATGAAATGTATTATGTAAGATTATTTTTAAGGATATATGGGCAGTGGTGTGCATAGATTGTTAATCAGGGTAGGTACTGCTTTTTGCTTAAATAGTATATGGGTCACAGTGATTACAATATCCTTAAGCCATCTAAAATTGTTTTTTTACTTCATTTATTGATATTTTTTTGTAGAAAAATTATTTCTGTTTTCATTATGCTTACATTTATTTCACTTGTTTTTATTTTTATTTTTATTTAAAATCGAAATCAAGTTGAGTTAGAGCAGACTTGAACCAAAAAATCTGACTTATAATATGATAACACTGCGTTTTTATAACACAGTGCACTTTGTACCATTGGGGCGCGGATAAGGGTTTTTTTATATATATATATATATATATATATATATATATATATATATATATATATATATATATATATATATATATATATATATATATATATATATATATATATATATATATATATATATATATATATATATATATATATATATATATATATATATATATATATATATATATATATATATATATATATATATATATATATATATATATATATATATATATATATATATATATATATATATATATATATATATATATATATATATATATATATATTACAAAAAACTGTTCTTTCAATATTTTTTGTAATAATGTCTCATAACCTCGTTATACATTTTCCTTATTAAAATATAGATTTTTTTTTTAATATTACATGAATCACATATGAGTAAGGTGACTTTGTTTTTATGGAAAATCTCACTTCATTATGTAACTGTGCTGTTTTGTGTCGCTTGGACTTATATAGTGGAATTTTCAATTAAAAATGCACATTTTATTATTTGCGCGCCTGTTAGGAATGCTCGCCTTTGCAACTAGACTGACTGTTCCTTTAATTTACTCGTGTCATTATCATTCATCAACATACGAGTAGATAGCCTCATATGATATATTTATGAGAATTACGAGAGCCTCCACATTCACATGCCACGAGAAAATTGCAGGTATACTTACTTATTTCACCATACAAATATTAGAGGACACTCTTTTAAAAACTTTCTGAATTGCAATAAAATATAGTAAAAAAACAAACTGTGTTTTTCTTATTTAATGCTAAAGGTTTTAAATGCTTGGTTAGTACTACTGTTACTATAATTTCCAAACACCGTATGAAAATGATGTGGAATGCATCGGAACATGTGTTCCAATAGATTTGAAGAAAAAGTGGTATTTACCAAGTAAAACTTTAATAAAAAATGGATAGAAGTGACTGCCGATTCAATTAATGAAATAAGATTTTTTGCAACGGAAATCGTTAAATAACCTACCCATATCTAAGGGAGGAATTTGAAATCACCTTAAATAATATTTCACTCGATAACTTGAATATTAAAAAAATAAAATAGATTCATATTTTTTCGTTTTAAAATATTAAAAACGTGTGATCTCCAATTGATTGTTTTGATGAGATCTGCAGTCAAATCCACCGATACGTGATCCAATGGTCGAACGGTCCGCGTCATCATGTGTAATTTATATTTACTCATAACATTTTTTTTTCACTCTAACTAATGTGTGCACAATTGTGTAGAAGTGAGACATCAATTACAAACTGCATTCTTCCCATCATTTTCTCTACGATTCGCCCAGCTGATCTGTGAATATTTTACTGATTGTACGTCATTTGTCGCAAAGTCATTATTATTACATACATTGTATCTATGAATACCGCTGAGGTCTTTCAAATATCCCCCCTTCTGGGTGATGTTTTTGAATGGAATGTTTTTTTAAGTATTTTTCAAAAAACAGGTCAACCGTTGTTAAAATAAGTAGACACCATTATTTTCTGATTATAGACGAAAGTCTTTGGAATAAAAATAAATGTAAATTTGTACTATATTACAAATCGTTATATATCTTTGTATCGCTGACTCCCGTTAACAACGTCATAAAAAAACTTGATTTTTCAAGAGATCGTTTTGAATATTTAAAAATAAAATAAAAATATATCAAACTACTTATTGAACTTTTTACTTTGCAACAGATCTTTTTAGGTAAAACCTGAATATTTTTTCTCCAATTGATAAATATTTAGGATATTTAAAAAAAAAAAAAACAATATCTTTTCTTCAAAACGCAAAAACAACACTTTTTACCTTGTAGCAAGTAAATATTCAGTTAAAAATATGTGGCTTTTGTTGGGATATAGTACATTTTCTGGGCATTCCGAAAACATGCACAGCTGAAAATTTACTATTTTTAATATATGATGTTGTTGAAAGGAGTGAGCGGTATGTATATAACACAAGACTTATGTGTTCATATTTGATGCTTATATCTGTATTATGTGTTTTATAGAAATGGCATAATCAAAGAATCTAGTACACGATTCTTCTATATGATTTCTGTGAACTGAGCTTATGGCGACTTCCATACAAGTTAAGAGCCTCCGGGGATTCGAATCTTGGACTAGTATTAATTTGAATCACTTGCCACACCCATACGGCTGTAAAATTATTTCTTATTTTCTCCATGGCAACACTTCTTATGACATACATAATATTTAATCTCCATTTAAATGGGAAATTACCTGCAATGCTCTATGAGTTCGTATTATATAATATACTATAGCCATTACAAAGCAGTTGAATCGATGTGTATATACAATATTAAAATATTGTAACTATCAGCATAATAAAATACTTCAAAAATCATTTAGAAAATAAGGGTAGAAACATACGAAAAACAGTAAAGTTTAAATTTTCTGGGTCAAGCTAAAAATATGAAATCAAAATTGAGCAAGATCTACAGATGTGCTCCATTTTAATGAAAAACTTTTTTTTTTATATTGGTAAGTTAACATAGATGAAGAAGAATATGGAAATCTGAGTATTATAGGGCTCACGACATGTCAAAGGCTGTTTTAAGCGATTACTTTATATAGGGTAACATTCACTTTTCTACACATGATTAACAACTACAAAACTCGAATTTCGGAAGTTATATTTATGATTCAATGAATTTTTTTTTATACAATTCTCTTCTTCGGCTTGGATAGCTATAGGTAAAGTTATTATTTTAGTTTTTATTCAGTTATTATTTACAAAGACCTTAATGAAATGTATGAAAGATTCTTCCAAATTATTTTAAGACGCTCATTTTGAGACGCTTAAAAATATCATTTTCTTTTGTAATGAAAGTTATATTTTGCCCAGTTGAATTCACAATATTTTAAATGTGTCCAACCTTGTTCAGAAATTTGGGTTTATTTTCACTCATGAGTAATTTATATTGACATACAAAGTTTATAAACAAAGATTTAGACATACTCAAAATATTGTAGTTCCATATGATTTGAAATTCTAGCATTTCGGGCTTGTCCACCGAATCTTATAAAAATTGTACTCTTAACTGATTTCTATCAATTATATCAAACGCCTTATTCCTTGTATTGCTTAACGCTGAGAACCTTGTATTCTCCTGTGTTTGAACCGACCTTTAGTAGGGTCGAGGTCATGCAACGTACGAGGGCGCTATGCCTCAGGGATCTAAGACACCTTAACTAAATTTTAAGGTCTTTTTAGGTCATGTTTTACTGCGACCGACCATTTCTTATGGATATGACAATGGACAAAAATTAAAAGCCCTTAAGAGTCCTTGCTGTCGCACTGCCTGCAATATTTGGTACTTAATATCTAGTGCACGATTCGCTTCTATGTCGTCTGGTCCTACGTGGAAGCTTTTAGACAGGATCCCGTTTGCAGCTTTATTTGATTAAATCATCTTGTTAGACATCATCCTCCTGCTCGCTTTCTCTGACATGTTTCGTTTTTTTTTTTACCATAAGAACGAATTTTTTTCGCAAGTAAATCGTTGCTCAGAGCCAAAATACATGTATTTATTTTGACTCTCCCTGAAAATTGAACTGGTAGCCAATACACTGAGAAGGTGTTTTATGTTGCTGTCATTTGCTTTCAATGTCATACTATTTATATTACCTGAAGAGCAGAACTGATCATCTTGCCTTCATATAATAAACAGATGAATAAACATTGGATCAATTTGATGTAGTGCCCTATGCACTATTGGGTGCGGATAAGAGTCAGTAGTAGTAATCGTTGTTTGTATGTAATTTACAGTGACTATTCATTTAAAAAGATCCTGAATAGCGAATGATTCAAGGTCTCTGCGGTGGACCTCTCGTTATGTACCTACTTCAAATATTTTCATAAAAATTGCTTTTCTTTTTCTTAATTAGCAATATACATAGAATCTAGGTCAGTCAGAGATATTCACGGATAGTATATTATAAACAACCAAACACGATATGTTCCACAAAGACACATCGGACCGTATAATATGAAATTAAGAATAAACATGATGTAGTTCATAGAAACATATCGCATACTCGGCCTTCGATCCATTGATGGTATCAACTTTATAGAATTTATTACAGTAAAGCGCCAAAGAAAAAGATCTTATTTGACTGTTGTAATTTGTAGTCCGTTTCTTAAAACACATGTTTATCGATCACTGACAAAACTAGTAATACGTGTACATATGTATCATATTACTGACCTCTTCATGTAACATACATACTGCATTTTTCGATATGACTTGAGAACAATAAAAAAGCTCCAAGGTTGGGTATAGATGGTTATAGACATATAAACACTTGGCCTTCAAAATATCCACAGAACTTTTTAAAAATTCTTATTCCTTTTGGCGAATCGACGACCTTTCAAAGCAATCTGCGAATTGACCATTTTGATCATTTTGATCTGAAAAGATAATGTTCTGAAAACCATTGGCAAAAATTTCCATGTTTATGTTAAAGGCATCGTTAAGGCTAGATCTTCAGGTATTAGGTCAAAGTATATAAAATGAATAAAAGAAAAAATCCCTTGGAAATCAAACTTGAGAATTTATGCATATTTAAAAAAATCAAGTAATGATTTTTTTAAATATATATTAACTGCTTCATATCAAAATTATTGAATAAAAAACATCCACGAAATAAATTAATCAATTAAAAATTCAATGGTAATTTAACATTTACATCATAAATACCACTTTAAAAAACTTGATATTGAATGCATCAAAACACATGTCACGAAAGATTTTAACAAATGGTGATATTTACCAAGTAAATGTTTCATAAAAAAATTAATAGACACTACCACAAGTGACTGACAGATCAATTAATAAAATAATTTCAATTTCCATCAATTGATTCGCCAGTCAGTAAATTTTACTTTGTAAATACAACTATTTTTAATATTGAAATAGTGGTATTTACCAAGTAAATTTTAGATTGAATTTAAAATTGTTTTTTTGAATTTATTTAATTTTTTTCTACTAGAACCCAGCAGGTGAGATAATTCTGAAAAAAATGAGGTGATTGTTAAATAAATTAATGGAAAGTCAATTTGAAACTAATTGTGAGAAGACAAAGCTTGACCTTCTGAGCCTATCCCTGTGGCGTCCATCACATCTGTCCACCTTAATACAGTACTATAGCAATGGGTCAAGAAACCAGTTTATTCGGAAGGTCTGTGCTCTCATTGTGGTGATAACCACACCACATAAACCGGTCAGTTTAGTTTAGTTATTCTTTCGCGAAAGTAAAAGTGATACACTTAAGATCGCCGCAGTAGAGCAAACCCATAATATTATCTCACGCGTATTATGCCTTCTCAACTCTTCATGTGTGAGATTACACAAGTTTTTGCTATTATAAGTTGCAACTTTGTAAACATGTTGTACAAGTCATAAAATGATACATGGATACAGTGGCGTGCCTAAGGCAAGCCCTTATTTTTTTAATTTCGTGAATACATGAAGTACCCATAATTTCTTCACTCCTTACCATTCCCAGTACAGTAAGCCCCTAAAAAACATTATAAAGATAAACAATGTATTGTAATCTCCGCTATTCTCACTTAGATTATTCTAGTACAACGAACAAGCGCGCGATATTTTAAAAACAACCATTCACTATTTATGTATTTTTAATCATTTGATGCAGATTTGGTAATTTTTATTTGGAGTTGTGTTCTAAGCTAGGCTTATGGGCTTCTATGGAAGTACCGCCACTGCAAGGATAATACATTTTTATGTATGTAGATGGTAAAATAGTACCTCAAAAGTTTTGAAAATAGGTGCCCGAGGCGAATACTAAATGTAGGGTGATATGTCTTCATCAGGAATGTGGATGTGAGGCAGCTGCCTCTCATATTGGAAGTCCTAAAAAGAAGAAGATGGACATGCTTGGGACATGTTCCAAGAATGCTACCTGAGAGCATTAATCCCTCAAGTCTATTCTTCCAACCCCGCGGATACAGGCGCATCGAAACTCCGCTGACGACCATTAACCGACTGAGCTGGGAGGAAGCCAGGGAGACGACACCAAAGTGTGTTTATCTAGCCACTCTAAAGTATTTGATTGTAGAACCTCTTTTCAACTTTTTTAAATCCGTATTTGCACCCAATGGTGCATAGGGCACTTTAGATAAAGTGGCGTTAAATTGGTAATCAATTTTATAAAGTCAATGTTCAAATCAAGTTCCGTGCTCCAGATTCTTGGATCTTGAAGTGAAACATATTTTATTGGATGCATGTGAAGTAAATGAAGGAGAAAGGCATTACTGCTTTACGCGAGAGAAAATGAAAGAGGTGTAAATAGATATATTTATGAAGATAAAAATAGGGAAAATATGATCAGTAGCTAATTGGTCCGGTTGTATATAGTACGCGTTAAAAAAAAATTACAATTAATTTTTATTTTAATGCCAATTTCAAAATAAATACACGAAAGCTCAGTATTGCCACTCACCTTTAAAAACCCATTCATGTGTGATGTTGTTGTCAATAAAGTAAAATTAGTCACCTGACCATTAATCTTTGCAAATTTTCAATTCAATGGACCTGAATTGGATTTCGCTACCGATTATCTAACGTAATATGCAAATCTCAGCATGACTTTTGAAACACATTCAAATGATAATGATTAACATTTTCACTCTGGGTAATTGGTTGTTATAAAAACAACCAAAGAATGATATGTATTCTGTATTTATTTTCCATACAATTACCTTACCTTTTTTTAAGATACATTTACCTTTTATTTGATTTCATTGTTAAACATTTATTTACCTGAGGGTTAAAATTACGATAGGTGGTTTCTTAGAAAATGTATGATGTATAGTATTAATTTGTAATACAACTACTATATTATGTATCTAACCTAAAATGGATACATTTTATCAGTGGTGTTCTAAATTACAAACTCATGTAAAAAAATACTTTATTTATAACGAGCTTACACGGCCATGCGTAACTGCGGCTCAGTTGGGAAAAATAGGAAAGAAAGAAAATAGAAAACACACACATTTGAAATGCGTCTTACAATTTCACAATGCCTGTGAAGCGATGAAGATAAAGGATATGAAACAACAATGCAATCAAAATCGTTGAAAATCTTGAGTGACAGCAGCTGTCAAGGAGCACGCTACCGTCCATGACCAACGTTTAGTAAAGCGTGTGTTGCTGTTACGTTCGACAGATGGTGCTGCCATTGCGGTCATAAAATCTGTTTGAAAAATTACCAATCATCTGTTACATTTGTATTTATAAAGATAAAATAACAAAAAATAACCATATTACAAGTTAAATTAAATTGTCAAAATTTTCTTTAAAAGCCTTAGTTTTATTTGAAATTTCTGGGTATGCGTTGCTGTAGCTCAGTCAAGTTGAATGAAAAAAAAACATATATTTACATGCACGAGTCAAATGGATCTAAGTGTAAAAATAAGCGATCGTTGAATTGAATTGATTGATCGTTGAAATGAATTTAGTAGGTACATTAAAAAATGTGGACAATGAACTTTTACATCACCAAATATATTTTTTTCTCTAAATTTCATTGAATTATTTATACAATAAACAATAGATAAAAAATATAGGTGATTGCTTAAAAGGGTGTAATTTTTCTTTAATCATGTAAAATTATACCGAAGTCGTACAATATTCACCAAATAAATTTTTCTGCTATATTTTATTCATTATTTATACAATGAACAAAAAATATAAAATCTAGGCGATTGCTTAAAAAGATGTACTTTTGATTCAAATATATTAAATTATGTCGAAGTTGTACAATATTCCTAAATATATTTTTCTGCCATATTTTATTCATTATTTATACAACAAAAAAAATCAACGTGACGCTATACAAAGCCTTAATTTTGATTTGATCATGTAAAATTACATGAAACGGCGCACATAAACGCATATTCATATGCTCTATATCGACCCAACCAATTAACCCTGTTCAAAATCTATTTCCGGTGACTTTGGAATTGATCCTGGGGCAATTACTTTATAAATAGAAGGTAGGTACACCCATCTTGGTTCTAGAAGGTTAATGTAATTAACATTTTAAAAATAAAACCAGACGGGTAAAAAAACTGTTACACAATCAAACCGATAATAGATTTAATAACCTGAATTTTATTGCATCTATGCAACTGAAACTGATTGTCTTAGATGAGGGTCAACATGTATCTGACCCATATATTCAGTTGCACAAAAAATGATTTATATTTCAAGCTTCTGTATAGCTCAGCATTATTCTTTGAGACCTAACTTGCTAAATATAATTCAGTTAGCTCAACACTATTTTTTAACACCTAACTTGCAAAAATAGAATTCAGTTAGCTCAACATTATTTTTTGATAACTAACTTGCAAAAATATAATTCTATATTGGGTTAAAATCGTTAAAAACAATAAAAAATGTATTAAAAAAGAACTCCACCGACAAGACACACAAGGTGGCTTGGTGGGTCTCTGCAAAAAAAAAGTTCTAAATATGTATAAATTGTGATTTAAATAAATGTGTACAAATAAAAAATAAATAAAAAAAACTTTCAGCTATGTTAATTCAATCATGGATGACATTTGACTAGATTAATTTAATATTGTAATGTAATTATAATACGCACGATGGTAGTTGTCTAACATTTGTGCTTGACCTTTGCGGCCTTTGATATAAAAAATGAGTTACAAAATCACTGTTTGTTTTATGTATGGTGTCCAGTTGGGATCAATTTTGAAAGCGATTGTAGAAATATTCTCACGCGACGTGGTGGGCATTCAAGGTTAGGTTTTCAATTCTTGTTTTGTTGGGAAACATTTGAAAAAAAAAACATTTACTTTATACGCTGTATTTGCTATATAACTAACCATAATTTGGCTGGTATAGTAAGTCATTTAGTAAATTTATTCAAATAGAAATTTAACACTTAAATATTAATTTTTATTTACATACTTTTGATAACTTTAATACCATTAGTTTCTAATTAATAAAAAACTTTGTTTTTTTGAAAAAAGTGTTAATTTGAAAGTGAAAATAAGTAAATTTGAAAGATATCAGCTCTACTCTTGTAGTTCTATTAAGTACCAAATATTTTATTATGAAAATGTGAAAATATCAAGCAATTTGTATGTGTTTCATATGTTTTATATTTAAATCAAAAGAAAACTATACAACCGTGTTGACCAGGAAATTTGCGTCTGACCAATCTAGGAAAATTTTGTACGGATAGTGTATTTCGTTTTTGAACTTTTAACGGAGAAATTCGTATATATGCAACAAATAAAAACTTTTAGGTAAACAAGAAACCTTATCCTTAAATTAAAGTCTACAACAATTAACAGAAAGCTTTACAAACATAAATTTTTATGTCCTTTGTTGAGTCTTAACATTGTAGCACCTTGATATCAATTCTTCGCTTGATTTGAATACAGACACCACGGGATAATCGACTGTCGACTGCGGAACTCATTGGTTTGATTCCCTCCAGTTTAAAAATGAATGCAGGAAATATTTGTGTTCAATCTTTCTGGGTATTGAGTAACTTGTTTTTCATACCTCTTACCTTTTCTCAACAAGTCTCAAAAAACAAATTATTTGTTCGTGTTTTATTTTTGTTTTATATATTTTTTTAAACTCGTATTAATAAACTACGTTTATATGTATATGGAACTAGAACTGTAATAATTTTGATTCGTGAAATTTTATTTCATAATACACATGTAGAAGCTAATCGCACAGATTTGATAAATTATGCGTATTCTACCCTAGTTTATAAGGAAAATAAAATTTTAACAAGTATCATATTTCTAATGACTATTTAAATAATATTTAAAATGATATATTAATTATAATCGAGGGTAGTTTTATTTTTGCAAATGAAGCTCTAAAACTTACTCCCATTATCCACAAATATTATGAAATAAAAATGTATAAACCTATTGAAAATTAGGTAATGGAGTACATAGGTAACGTTTCGGTTTTACGTTTTTAAAGATACAATAAATAAATATTCTAAGAGTATTGCGTGTAAAAAAGAGGCATATACGTTTGTACAAGTGTATTTTTCTATAATGTGTAAAGATTTCGTATTTATATAGCGATATATAATAATACTTGTCTCAGCTGACATTTGATTATCAGCCTAATCAGGGCGTGGTAAAAGTTTGAACTCAAATAATAAAAATAATCCGATGGATAGTGGGTCAGAAAAAGCCCCTCGCATTTCGTACATATTATTTTACAATAGTAGATTATCATTAAACTTAAGTATATATTTATTTTTATAGAAAATGATCATAGATTATGGGCATTAATCATAACGTGCTTTGCGAAACTTCGTTGAAATATGCACTGGGTAACTTATTAACGATTCGAAGGAGGTCGTAGGTTCGATTTCGGCCAGGTGGTCTCACTATTACGAAAAAAATAAATTAAAAAGCTCTCCTTAAATTTAAAATGTGTTTCGTTTTTGGTTTTGTCTTTATAACGTATTTATAAAATAAAAACTATTTAACTAACTAACCGTGATACCCCGCAGGCGTAGGTAGAGAGAATAGATCGCCACACCATTGTGTCTTGGTAAACAATCTTCGCCTCTTCAACATTAATGTATCTCCTCATACATATCCGAAAATTATTCCAAATCCTGACCTGACCGTTTTAATTATTTGAAATGCTTGATTATGCCAGATTTTCCCCGATTTACCTCTGCTTCTATTACCAACCGCATACAAAATGATTACACATTTAATAAGAATTACATTAAAATTTAAAAATTGAAAAGCAGCCATTTGTGATGGTTGAAATCATCTCTCCTCATCCTTATTCGCGTCCAATGGTGTATAGGGCAATGCATTGACGCAGTGGTATTTTGATCATTACTTACGTGAAGGCAAGGTGATCAATCTCTTGCTTCAGGTACTAGTCCAGGGTAATATTAAACAAACATTAGAATGAAAAATAATCAATATTTATTTGGACTCCTGTGAATGGATCCCGAAACCTCCAGCAAAGTAGCTTAACTTGCTAACCATTGCACTACAGAAGTGGACAAAAAAATGGTATCAATTTTAAATTATATCAAGGTTTAAATGTTAATTCAGCATTGATGAAGAAGTGTATTAAGGTAAGAATACGGAGGTCGGAATATTTACAGGGCTAGTGACCTTCCATTGGTTTAAGTGATCATATTACATACTTTGTAACTATTCCACCCATGATTAAAAGCTATATTACTTTATCGAAATGTTGTTTACGTATTGCAAGTGACATTTTTTTAAATTTAAAAATATTGATGAGAACATATCGCTCACTCCTTTCAAGAACGTCATAAATCAAAAATCGTCATTTTTCAGTTGTGCATGTTTTCGGAATGCCCAGAAAATGTACTATATCCCAGCAAAAGAGGCATATTTTTAACTTAATATTTACCCGCTACAGGACAGAAAGTGTTATTTTTGCATTTTGAAGAAAAGGTATAGTTTAATTTTTTTTTTTAATCTACCAAATATTTTTCAAATGGAGAAAAAACCTTCAGGTTTTACCTTAAAAGATCTGTTGCACAGTAAAAAGTTCAATAAGCGGCTTGATATTTATTTTGAACATTGTGCTATATTTTTAAACATTAAAAACGTTCTCCTGAAAAATCAAGTTTTTTTGATTTATGACGTTCTTGAAAGGAGTAAGCGATATGTTGAACATATACCTTATCAAAATGTTACATTTCCAATATTGCACCAAAAATCCTTTAAATGCAAATCTGTTATGTTTACTGTATTCTATCGAAATCTTAATAAAACGGGACCAATCCTGTGTTCAAGCAATATGAAACATGAAATCGCACCAAAACATAACAATTTTACAAGCTAGAATTCCTGATTACTTACTAAATCATTTATAATGGAAATGTAACGTTTCGGTGAGGACCTCCACTTATGTAGTTCTTGAAATTAGTCGTGTTTACATGAATAAAGTCAAAAGTTGTTCTCTACAAGCGTTTATTTTTTATTATTTAAATCGTCGGGTTAAGTGAGTTATGTCTAAACTGACCATTTATTTTTGTCCCCAAAACGGGACATTTACCAATTTTAACCTTGTAGTATGGATATTCAAGAAAATACGTATTTTTTCATAGTTTTTATGTATTATTAAAAAGAAAGGAATTGATAAAGAAAATAAGAGGAATAAATTTTATAAAAATGAAGAAAAAAATTTTTGTTTTATATTGGGACAGGCTATGTAAAAACGGAACGGTCCCGTTCAAAACGGGACGTATGGTCACTTTAGTTATGTCGAAAGTATTTCTCAAAGTATTTTTAAATGGATATTCCATATTTTTCATTTCATTCATTTAATATTTTACTTTTTTATTTAAAACATAATACATTTGAAACATTTATACATATGGAGAACTTTTATATTTAGATTCGCTGTGCCTCTCCATAAAAGAGACTGTGCTCTTGTGCTTGGAGAGGGACTTACACTCTTACTTATTATTATTGAATTATTATATTTATGACAAGGATAATAACTCCATCAATTTACTGCTGATTATTTGTTTTGGAATTGGCATGTTTTAACAGTACTAAATAAAACAAACGAAATAATGAGCTATAATTGAAATAATTTCAAAATACAATAATAATAATAAACAAATTATATCAAGCTGTCATTTCTAATAAACCATGACCGAGCGATATCTTAGTAAATCGGATAGCCCGGGGAAAGACAGCCATATAATCAGTATCTAATGTTTAGTTTGCTCATGATGCATAATCGATCATATCCGATATAATTGGGCACAGTATCAGTTAGCTTTAATACGTTTAACCTTTAAGGGGGTAATATTGGCCTTTCATACAATACGTATAAAATATATGTCATAATTCTGATCCATTAAACATCCTGAAAGGATATTAAGAAATAATAATGTAACGTTATATCAGTGGTTCTGAACCTTTCTGAAGTCGGGGAGAACATTTGATCATTTGCGGTACACCAAAACCAAAGATCCATAAAACATAACTTTTATCAAGAACAAAAGTGATTGTTACATTGCATATAAGTTAAAAATAACTATTTTAGGTCCAATATTTGAAAGAGCTACTCTCATTTTTTTATCCAAATTTATAAGCCATGGTTTGGGTCACAAATCCTTTTGATGGACCACCATCTGTACAAATTCCTACACACGTTTTCCATGACACTCATATCTTCAATTGTTCTAAGTACGATGATATAAAATCTAATCTTGACCGCTGTTGTGAGATGAGCACAAACAACTTCATTTTGCAAGGGTGCTGCCATCAAGCCATTATATTTGCAACTCAATTCGCATAGTAAAGGAGTCAACATTTAATTTTGGTTTTCATATTTTGCGGAGCACGTGCAACAAGCTCGCGGACCACCGGTTAAGAACCACTATGATAGACGCATACTTCAAACACGTTAATGCATCAAGTATGAAAACTTGTTGAAGTAGTGATTTTAATACCCAATAATTACATTATCTATCGATTTGGCATTAACTTTTTGTAAAAATATTTTTGTCCGCCTCCGTAGCGTAATGGTCAACACGCTCGGCTACCGTTCTGGAGGTCCCGGGCTCGATTCCCAGGGGGGAGTCTAAAAAATATAAGTGATTTTTTCACTCTAATATTTATTCAATATTACCCTGGACTGGTACCTAAAGTGAATTGCTGATCACCTTTCCTTCGCGTGTTAACGATCAAGATAACACTGCGTTTATATGATGCAGTGCCCTATGCACCATTGGGGTGCAGATAAGGGCTCGAATAAATATATGATGATTGAAATATTGAAAAATATAAAACACTTGTTTAATACCTCTTTTGAGTTATTAACGTAAATACGCCAAGTATCGGGAACTACACATGTTCTCATCAACAGGTGAAAATACAAACATTTTGTATTTTGAATTTTCACCTGTTGAGAACATCTGTAGATTTCGAAATGAGTCGTGTGTACATTGAAAAATTAAAAAGTGATCTTTTACGTGTGTTTTTTTTTATAAATAGTTGAAGCAATAAAAGTATCAATGACAAAAGTAAAATTTAACAAAGAATTGCCGTAAATAAACAAAACATCTTTAAAATTCTTAGTTTTATAGAATTTATTCAATTTTAAAACTTGTATTGCAGTATGTTTTGAAGAGCTTTCAGATAAAATAAGGTATTTTACAAAGATAAACGTTAAAATGAAATTGAAAATAACATCTCATTACTCACATCGGTTTAACCTTGTTGTATCCTTAAAAAATGTCCCTTTCCATTTAATGAAGTAAAACAAGTTTAATTATGTAAAAAAAATAAGCCTTTCTTTTTCCATTGCCCGTCTAGATAATACGATACATGAAATTTGATATCACCTGTCACAGGTAAGTGTCTGTTATTATTACAATTATGAATATTTATCGACTTGTTTAACATGTAGTTAAAATAATTACATATTTGGTTTACAACATTTTGAGTTTGTTCAAATACTTGGACACACTCAAAATACTGTAAAAAAATAACTTGGCCAAAATAAAAATGAAAATGATGTTTTCAAGTGTTTCTCAAGTATGGGAATATAATCCAGGATTACACCCTCGCATACAAATGAAAATGTCTCTGCTTAATAAAAGCTTTCCTCATTCCACAATATATGTCTCTAGTGAACTCGCGCAAACTGTGTTTTTGCCTAGAATTTTCACTCATGAATTACATGAAATTATAGTAACTTTAAACATAAAGAGTAAATCCACTCACAAGTAGGCATAGGCTATGAAACTTATAAAGTTGAGGCCTGAGTAGGGACATGATAAACGGTGTTGCATAAGCTGTAGCTAGATTTCAGAGTCATTTGGACGTTAGGTAATTTAAAAAAAAGCACACTGTGTTACGAGTTTGATCAATTTATCTAGAAGTTTCAAGTGGTGTGGTTGTCAATCATGGGTAATATTGGTGAATGTTACAAGTGTGTAAAGTCATCACTTATCACGATCGTAAGCCCCGTAAATGCCCATACTTCCATATTCTTCTTCATCTATGTTGAGATATCACAAAAAGAATACTTTATTTTTAATGTATCGTTATTTCTTACAATATTTACCTCAAGGTTTGGAATAAAGATTAATAAAAATAATAAATTCAGTCGTATCTTGGGATTCATCACATACAAGTATTAGTATTTTGACAGTGGGATTCGTATTTATTTAAAGGAAAAGTGCAAGGACGTAATAACTCTGCCATTTAAAATTTTACATAGGCATATCTTTAAGAATAATGTGTTTCTAAAGTAATACATTATACAGCGAGGTTATCTGCAGTTAATCTAAATGATACATTTAGAAAGGAGGTGTTTGATGGTGAATTCAAAACCCATGCCAGACGTTTTTAATTATCATTAGCAGTAAAAAATATAAGCATAAAAACAAAAAACCAAAAAAATATTCAGTACGCTGAACTGGGTCCTGTGATCTAGATATAGACTAATAAATCTTTGCCCCTAAATTAAACGCTTTGAACGTTTCATACGATTGCAAAACTTAACCGTGTTATTACATTTTTGTCATTCATCCATGGCGATATTTAAAAAAGTCAGCTAATCATATTAATTTATCATTTCAATGGTAATTAAAATTTAAAAATAGATATGACACTATTGCAAAATACCAATTTTAAGTTTATCAATGTGAGCACTTTTAAGTTTATTATTTATTGATGGGGATATTGAAGGAACTGACACAACACAAGAAGAAGAAGAATAATAAGTTTTGAGAACTGCAGATGTCCTCATCAACAGGTGAAAATATAAACTCTGTTTACATTAATTAAGTCGTGTTTACGATGATAAACTCCGAAGTGGTATTATAAAAGTGTTTTTTTTTATATTTAAATCATCACGTCGTTCCTCAAAATTGCTAAAAAATACTTTTTTCCTCTTTTTAATTAACAGAACCTTATTTTTCCTTCATTATTTTTCTAATAAATCAGAATTGTCCTTCACTCTAAATTCCTTTACTAACGTGTTGTGTATACTTACAAATTTATCCCATTTCTAGATCTAGCGAACTGTCTCGTAGAACTGATGAACTTGCCTTATGATATGTCAGTGTTCAAGTTAACACTGATGAGATCCGTTCTGGTGCCTTATGCACCACTTGTGTGTAGTTTATGTATGTATGTGTACGAATGGGGGCCAGCATATAATATAAGGGTGTAAGTTTACTTGTTATCCATGAAGATTTTCTTTTGATCGGGATCAACTTGGCTTCATATAATTGAGATGGTCAACGCGGTGATTCAATGCGGTATTCTAAGCACCATTGTCTGCACATATGGCTCAGAAAAAGAATAAATCTATTAGTTGAATATATTTTTAAAGTGCGAAGTAAAACGAATGAAAAACGTTGAATGATAAAAGTTTAAAAAAATAATCCTCCTATCACCTATCGAGCTCAGGACACCTCGACTGCAAGCAGACTTGCTAACCACTACACTGCCGTAAAAGGACTCGCCAAGATTATTAAATTCTGACGTATTTAGATCACGCGGAGGAATAATAATGGATGCTTTTCTTAAATTGGTTAAAGTTACACAAACCCACATTTGCGAGTAACTTTATGTCCATTACAGATGAGGAACACCTGGTCATTGAATACTATCTGTCCAGATCGATATTGCGCCACATATTCATGGAATAATAATGTGAAATACTCCTTTATTTAAAACTTACGTGTTATTTATGTATTGATCTGCAACTTATTGGGGGAGTAAGGGTAATAATTTTTACCATATTCCTTATAAAGTGTAAACGATCAAAATTTTGCTATTTTCCTATTACGTGACATTTCTTGCACATAAGTAAGATTTGTTATGGAGCGATATATGCCAAAAATGATCAGAAACGCTTGAATTGTTTCATGATTACTTTACGACATACGTGTCATCTCAGAATTCGGCGATATCATAAAATTGAGCACCCAGATCGCCAGGTTTGACGTCACCAGACTTTATATGGTTGTATGTGAAAAACAAGATATACGAGAACATCTACATCAATAATCCAATGTATTGTTAGGAATACTGCTACAAATTATAAAAAAGTACTAAAAAATGAGTCAAAGCTTTTACTTTTTTTTGTTGTTGCTTATTTTATTCAGGTGGTGATTCTTATGAAAAATTCGTGAATTCTAAATATTATAATTTAATTATAATAAAAAATAAAATTAAACAATAAAATAAAATTCAGGTTTTTAATAGACAAACGAGATTTGATAAAAAGATATCAGTATATTTGATTTTTGTAAAAACCTGATTGTCACACTGTTTATTGTTATAACAATGACAAATACATAAAGAAAGATCTATAACAATATTTTTTTAGATGTAGGCCAAGGCACAAAATAACAAAAAGTAAAAATGTCGTTGAAGGTTTTTTTAATATAAAAAATAGCCCTTTTTAATTAAGTATTGATTTTTAGCTAAATGCTCAATATATGTTGCATAACTTACTAAGTGTTTTGTTAACCTTTATGCTGTCAAAATGTGGTATAAAGGTTCCGCAGATAAATGGAAATATACTTTTATTTTACATGCTTATCTTAAGAATGAATCACCTTTCAGATAAAAGGAAAAAAATCGATTCTCTATTCTCTGATTGGCTTTATTTTTCTCAAGCATTGTGTAATTTTCTGACTTGAATGGAATTGTCCGCATTCTAAGAGGTATGTTCTCAAATCATGTTCGCAATTTTAAATAGCTATTCAATTTACGAAAACTGATTGTAAAATTATGTTCGTAAGCACATTTTATGGAACAATTGATTTTTTAAACTACGTATATACTTTCATGTTGACTAAGTATTTATTTACTATGAGTTACAAAATATTTTTTATCATATTTTAATACTTTTATTTTTTAATATTTTTTAGTGATTATTAATACTAAATTATGCATAATATTTTTAGACATGTAAAGTTTTAGGTAAGTACATAGAGATTTTTGCCTACGAGAGAGTTGCTTATAAACCTTTCAAAAAGAAAAATTGTTGTAAGAAAATATCGTTTAAATTTTCAAGTTTAGTTTATGAAATCACCTCCTTACCTCCGCGATGAAATGTGATCCGTCAAACAAATTAAACACTTATCGTCAAAATCATCAATATAATTTTAAAACTAACTAACAATCTCTAAGTACTAAACTACATAATAAATAAAATTAGTCAATTAATTTTCATCAAAGATATAACCATCTTGAAGAAAATAAGATTCCTATGGGATTGTAATAAAATTTATAATAACTTAATTTTTAGTAATATTATTTTTTTCATCGCCAGTTGTCACCCTGTTGATGCTCACTAAAAAAATATTAAAACATTTATTAAAGTAAATAAAAAAAAAAAATATATATATATACACATAGATTACATATACCTAAATATAATTCAGGATTATATATATACATATATATATATATATATATATATATATATATATATATATATATATATATATATATATAAATATATAAATATATATATATATATATATATATATATATATATATATATATATATATATATATATATATATATATATATATATATATATATATATATATATATATATATATATATATATATATATATATATATATATATATATATATATATATATAAATATATATATATATATATATATATAAATATATATATATATATATATATATATATATATATATATATATATATATATATATATATATATATATATATATATATATATATATATATATATATATATATATATATATATATATATATATATATATATATATATATATATATATATATATATATATATATATATATATATATATATATATATATATATATATATATATATATATATATATATATATATATATATAAACATATATTTATGTATAAATATATATATATATATATATATATATATATATATATATATATATATATATATATAAACATATATTTATGTATAAATATATATATATATATATATATATATATATATATATATATATATATATATATATATATATATATATATATATCTATACATATATTTATATATAAATATATATATATATATATACATATATATATATATATATATATATATATATATATATATATATATATATATATATATATAATATATATATTTATATATAATTCAGGATTATATATATACATATATATATATATATATATATATATACATATATATATATATATATATATATATATATATATATATATACATATATTTATATATAAATATATATATATATATATATATATATATATATATATATATATATATATATATATATATATATATATATATATATATATAAATATATATATATATAAATATATATATATATATATATATATATATATATATATATATATATATATATATATATATATATATATATATATATATATATATATATATATATATATATATATATATATATATATATATATATATATATATATATATATATATATATATATATATATATATAAATATATATATATATATATATATATATATATATATATATATATATATATATATATATATATAAAAGGAATGGAGGAGTACCAGGTAGAAAACGGAGAACAGCCGCAATGTATAGGGCACTAGGGGTTGCAAATCCACACTCGTGTTCTTTAAGTACATAGACATTGCTTATATGTACAAATTAAGGCAGCAGCAGGTACCTCAGTGGTTGGAGTGCTACGTACAGTGCACTCAAGGGATAACTGGAGAGTCATTGCATCCATAAGGGTCATAACCAACGGTAATGAGGAAGAAGACGGAGAAGAAGCTTATATGTACAAGTAAAGTATTTGAGATGAAATTACTTGTGAATGGTCAAATACAACAATGAAATTTTTACCCAGGAGTGGACCATGCACTTTGTTCAGTAATGGCAGCATTCTCTGTGGATGTCCTTTTTGTTCAGAAATGATGGAAATTCGTCGAACATGAAAAATAAAAAGAAAAATATTAATCAGTTCTTAAAATATAAACTATGAATTTTTCAGTAATTTTTAAACTAAAATTCAAAGATATCTCACTGGTGAGAGATTGTTCTGAGAAGAAACCCTTCTTCCCTATCGATGGCGTATTTACAAGCCCTCCGGAGTCTTAGCGCTACGGGAGCTGAGCAGATCCAAACCAACAAACTGCACGCCAAGCCGAACCAGAAACCATTCTGGAAAATAACAAAAAAATATTAAAATACAATAAACACATAGGTAACACACAGAAGCCATTCTGGAAATTAACAAAAAAATATTAAAATACAGTAAACACATACGAGTAAGTAGGTATTTCACGCATAGGCAGAACGACTGGCAATCTTGAAATGACTTTGAAACATGTTTTCTTATTTGCCAAATGCAAGTTGTAACAAGATGTGGGAAGATGGTTAAAAAATGGATAAGAAGAATAAAAATAAATATTTTGTTATTCTTAACTGTGTAATATTCAAAGAATTCAGTTTATTGTCAATTATTTTAATTTAAAATGTTACGTATCATATATGTAATCTTTTATCAATTAGAATCGGCAAATTTGTTAAATAATAGCATTTTAATCAAAATGTACTTTGTAATTTATTATTAATACTTTATAATATAATATTATAATAACAAAATAAAATTTGTTGTTTTTAAAAACGTTTATTTTTGGTATTATTATTCCATCCGGTTTACAAACATCTTGTTTTTAAGAATAAATACTTTTTTGATCTAAAAGATTTTAAGAAAATTATTAAATACTAAAATTGTGTTAATTTTTTTTATTGTATTAACAAAAACAATACTTCTAAAAAAAAATATTGAAATAAATAGAACTCTCATATGACGGGGTTTCTTAATTTGTGACGCTATAATTATTATTTGTAGTAACATACTCAAGAACTTTCAAGAACGTCATAAATGAAAATACTTGATTTTTCAGGAGAACGTTTTTAAAGTTTAAGAATATAATACAATGTATTAAAAATAAGTAGCCACTTATTGAACTTTTTACTACGCAGCAGATCTTTTAAGGTAAAACCTGAAGGTTTTTTCTACATTTGAAAAATAGTTAGTATTTAAAAAAAATAATTAAACAAACCTTTTCTTCAAAATGCAAAAACAACACTTTCTGCCCTGTAGCGGGTAAATATTAAGTTAAAAATATGCCTCTTTTGCTGGGATATAGTACATTTTTTGGGCATTCTGAAAACATGCACAACTGAAAATTGTCGATTTTTGATTTATGACGTTCTTGAAAGGAGTGAGCGATATGACAATAAAAGTTGAAGTGAACGTTATTTTAATAAAGGCTTGACGTTATTTCACTATTATTATTATTATTTTGTAAGAGGATTTACCGGTTTTTCGATTAAGAGAGAGATACTGATTGGATTAGATTATATAATATTGAATAAATATTTTTCACTTTGTTAAAAGATCAATTTTAAAAAAGTGGTATCTGGTTAGTGGTAAAAATCTATGAATTTTAACACTCTCAAATATCATCTTAATAAATTAACATTTACATCACAATACATACTTAGTTATTTAAAAAAAAATTACTTCACAATTTATTTTTTTAATTTTTTATTATTTTTATTTATTTAATATAGTTACATTTTCAAGTACAAGATAATACAATTTCTAAACATTTATACATATGGCAAACTTAGTTTTAGATTCGCTATGCCTCTCCAAAAAAGAGACTGACTGCTTGAAGAGGGACTTACACTCAAGGTTCAA